>NC_133133.1:156880822-157015822 GCF_048418815.1 Hemitrygon akajei | reverse complement strand
GAACTCACAGCTTCAAGCTGTGCACAGGCATGAGTGAACAGGCTTTTAATAGCACATTACCTACGGGTTTTAAATGAAGCACCTTTTAAGTGTTACTACACAGTAAATTTTTCTAAATGATCTTCAGCCAGAAAGTTTTCTGCTACTGTTTTTTAGTAGTAGCCACAGATGAGTAACATCTGCCTACACTTTGTATTTTCACCAAACTCTAGGTAAAGAGGGTAAGATATCTGAAGGACTACTTAAAAAAGTAACTGCCTCTTAATAACCCATAAAGCATACATTTTGAGTAAGTAATTGCAACAATTTTGAGCAGCACCTAGTGCCTCTCAGAACACACCAAGCCCCATCCTCGAAAACAAACTTGTCTCGCAAGCAGCTGACTATTTTGTACCTTTAGATATTTTCCTGTTCAACTCTTTGAGAGTCGGGCTTTGACAAGTTCCTAAAATTATTCAGAACTTAACTTGAAAAGGATAAAGAAAACAATTAAAACAAAACTCTGCTGTTACAGGAAAATGAAAGCTTCAAGTAATAAGGTTACTACCAGCCAGATTTTCTTAATGGATTTATTGTTCCTACTTATATGGAATCAGGCATTTTGATTCTACTGTTACACACTTTCTCTCCTCCCTCCACATCTTACAAAAATATCACTTCCTTTTCTGTATTATCTCATTTAATATTTTTCATGCATATATTTGTGAATAATTGTGAATAATAAATACAATGACACTGTGTTCCACATCAAGGTGGGGGTGGTGGATGAAGAGGAATGATCATCTATTATCATCTCAGTCAAATGAAATTCTAACACAAATCTGTTTACAATAAGTCCGATGATAATGTGCTGTACTGCTATATGGTAGAGTATAACACCGTCTCACTCTGATAATAGTTAATTACCTGGGTAAAATGAAAAAAATATTCAACCATTTTTCCATTGAAAACTTTTGCTTTTGCCTACCTCTTTATTATTAAAATATCATTTCAATTTAAATGCACAATTTTCCTCTTCCTTTCTTCGCCCGAACTAGAATATTTGTACTTCTTTTCCTCCTACAGGCTTTTGACCTTCTGAGGTCAAAAAGGACAAACAATACCACTAGTGTCTGCTTTGCAAAAAAGCTGGGGTTGCTGTCTGCAAGCAATGGTATCATTTCCATGGCAACCCCCTAACTATTAATTTTCAATTAAAGCAGACACAAAGCGGACAGCCTCAGGCCGACAGACGATGTCAAAAGCGTATCTCCAAATGCAACAGTTTCATGCAGCTATCAGTGTCTCTGCCACCAGGCTGCATCATTGCAACATCAACTTCAGCACTTAACAAAATATACTGTATAAGTATGATAAGGCAATACAACTGCTATTGTTTCATTCAATGGTCAACACTCTGCTGGGCATTTTTATTATTATTTCTGCCGGGATGGTACAATGAGACTTTCAGATGGCATTATTTTACTTTGCAAAGTAAGAGATAAAACAAATATAAAATTATAAAACTACAGGAGGTAAACTTTAAAGAAACATAATTATTCAACCATTGTTATACTAATCATGATCCAAATTTTTATAAAATATCAAAATATATCATAAAGTGCAAATATTGTAACAAAATAGCATGACGTTTCATAGATCTTCATTTTAATCTTGATCACATAATAAAATATAAATTATGAAGTCCATAATAGAAGTGTTGAATATTAATGATAGCCTAATCTTTTATAAGAAATTTAAATAAACTAATGGCCAGGACTGACCCTACTTAAGACCTTCTGAAAATTTCACCATAAAATCCAGCATTTATCTAAAAGATGGATGTTAAAAACAATTCAACTGCATGGATGAGATTAAAGGAAAGCATTCTAAAATATTTGGCAATAAACACATGCTTAAAGCATTTAGGCACATTTACACTCTCTCTGAAGTTATACAGAAAGGCAGCACTTCATTACAGCAGTGATGCAGGTTGAACTGATTTCCATATCTGCCTCTGAAAGCTAACTCCTGATGTTTAGTGTATATGCTCCAATCTTAAAAGAGTCAAATGGAAAAATACGTACATTGCCAAATATGAATCCTCAATACTTCATTCCTTCTCATTTTAATCATAATAAACTGACTGAGATATTTGTGTGTGTGTGTGTGTGTGTCTTCCAACCAAAAATGTATAAAGTGGATGAAGACAAGTGTGCAGTGGAAAGGTAAGTAAGGAATTAGAAGGAAGTAAGCAAGCTGAAAGGCCAGGAGGTCTAAAATAGAGGAGACAAAGTATTTTTGTACAGCCATTAGTAAACTTGTTTCCCTCTTGTCCAACAATGTACATTTTTCTAAGTTACTGAAGTGATCAAGATACTTGTTGCAATTAGCAAGTGTGGGCCATAGTTAAAATGGCATGCATGCTATTTTAACATACATAGAACATAGACCATTCTCCTCTCTGGTTGACTGGCCATGGATGAATTCAGACAAGTTAAAATGGTGAGGGTGGGAAAGCCTTGTGAGGGAGATGCCACACATTTCCTAGTACCTTATTTATTGAGATTCAATGTGGAATCGGCCCTTCCAGCCCTTCGAGCTGTGCTTCCCAGCAATCCCCCAATTTCATCCTAGCCTAATCACGGGACAATTTACAATGACCAATTAACCTCTCAACCAGTACGTCTTTGGTCTGTGGGAGGAAACTGGAGCACCCGGAGGAAACCCCTGCAGTCACAGGGAGAACGTACAAACTCTTTACAGGAAATAAACAAATAAATAAACTTTAGTCCCCACAATTCCTGACATGAAGGGGGAAATTTGCTTCAAAGCTTGATGGAAGAAACATATGATTATACAACACTCACTAGTTTTGACAGATTGTACTTTCAGAGTAGTGCAGATAAATGCAATTGACTAGCACTGTCTTGCTTCCAACTGCTACTTATATGACACCAACTTTCATTTACATAGTGACTATAGAGGAGTTCACAAATGTATTATTAAACAAAGAAGTACACTAAACCAAAGAATGAAAACTTAAATAGGGTTCCCAAGATGCATGAAAATGTACTGGTTCAAGGAAGGATTAAGTAAAATATATCAAATATATAAATCTAATTATGTGAATAAGCAAATATAAACAAATATGCAAAGGAAATCAGGAGCGTATGACTAAGCAGTTGAAGAAATACTCGCCAATGCTGTGGAAGATGCAATGCCAGTACTAGAGGAGAGCTTATTACTGAGAGGGCTGTAGGGTTGTAAAAGATAATGGAGACAGGAGGAAGATTGTAAAGTAACTTGACTAAGAGGATAACTGCTTTTCATATGTCATTTTGGGGTACTTGGCATGCTCTGGTCACCAAACAAAGTGATACTGTCTGAATAGGTGTGGCATGAGAAACAGAAGCAATGTTAAACGAAGGAGGCACAGTCAAGCCAGCCTTGGAAACATACAAGCGGGAAAAGTCTGCCTGAAAGTTTTAGTAGCAGATTGAATAAGGCAGCAAGGGAAGCTAGTCATATTGTGAAGGAAGAAGTAAGTAGCCTTTGAGATGGAAAGGATATATGTGAAGTGGGGTTGAAGTTAGTAAGACGGCAGTGAGCTTGTGAGAAAGGATGAAGCCAATTCTGCATTTCAAATGTTTAACTTGAGAGAAGTTTGCAATATCAGTAGTGGTGGTAGATAAGCAGGAAAATCCAGTATTTGAAAGCTCCATGAAACTTAAGAGCAAGGTGTCTAGGGACAGAGGAGTGACTTTTATCAATGTTACAGTGTGATAGTGGTAGTGAAGGGACAAAGAAATAGCAGAGGAACTTAGTAAGTATTTTGTGTCAGTGTCCACTGCAGAAGACACTAGCAGCATGCCAGAAATCTGAGAGTGTCAGGGAGCAGAAGTGAATGTTGTTTCTATTACTATTAACCATGGTATTAAAGGAAAGATACTGGCATGGGTAGAAGATTGCTGATGGCAGAAGGCATTGAGTGGGAACAAAGGGGATCTTCCCTGGTTGGCTGCCAATGACTAGTGTGGTGTTCCACAGGGATCAGGTAGGGTCAGCTACTTTTCATGTTATACGTTAATGACCTAGGTGAGGGGTTCCTAACCTGGGATCCACTGACTCCTTAGTCCATGGCATAAAAAAGGTTGGGAACCCCTGACCTGGATGATTTCTTTGTGGCCAACTTTGCAGGTGATACAAAGATAGGTGGATGGCAGGCAAAGTTGAGGAAGCACAGATTCTGCAGGAGCAATTGTTCAGAATAGGAGAATAGGCTATTTTCTAAAAAGGGAAAGAATTCAGAAATTAGAGGTACAAAGGGACTTGGGAGTCCTAGAGCAGGATAACTTGCAGGTTGGTTGGTGGTAAGGAAGACATTCAAATAAGCAAACAAATCTCAAGGTTATATAATTTATATATTTTTGATGATAAGTGTGCTTATTATGCCTCATCTCGGGTAATCTCAGCGATGTCTCAGGTAATGATCAGTTTGAGTACAGAGAGGAAATTAAGAACTTGGTGGCGTCGTGCGAAGACAATAACCTATCCCTCAATGTCAGCAAGACGAAGGAATTGGTTGTTGACTTCAGAAGGAGTAGAGGACCGCACAACCCCATCTACACCAGTGGTGCGCAGGTGGAACAGGTCAAAAGCTTTAAGTTCCTCATGGTCAATATCACAAATGACCTGATTTGGTCTAACCAAGCAGAGTCCACTGCCAAGAAGGCCCACCAGCGCCTTTACTTCCTGAGAAAGCTGAAGAAATTTGGCCTGTCCCCTAAAACCCTCACTACTTTTTATAGATGCACCGTAGAAAGCATTCTTCTAGGGTGCATCACAACCTAGTATGGAAATTGTCCTGTCCAAGACCGGAAGAAGCTGCAGAAGATTGTGAACCTAGCCCAGTACATCACACAAACCAGTCTTCCATCCTTGGACTCACTTTACACCGCACGCTGTTGGAGCAGTGCTGCCACGATAATCAAGGGCATGACCCACCCAGCCAACACACTTTTTGTCCCTCTTCCCTCCGGGAAAGGGTACAGGAGCTTGAAGATTCATATGGCCAGTTTTGGGAACAGCTTCTTTCCAACTGTGATAAGACTGCTGAACGGATCCTGACCCGGGTCTGGGCCGTATCTTCCAAATATCTGGACCTGACTCTCAGTTTTTTTTTGCACTACCTTACTTTCCCTTTATTATTTTCTATTTAAGATTAATAATTTAAATTTTTTATTATATTTACTATCGATTTGTACTCCAGGGAGTGCAAAGCGCAGAATCACATATTGCTGTGATGATTGTATGCTCTACTATCAATTGTTTGGCGACAATAAAGTAATAAAGTAAAGTACTTGAATCTTGAGTTATTCAGATGCATTATGAGAGGACTAGAATATAAAAGCAAGGGTGTGTTGCTGAGGCTTTATAAGACATTGGTGAGACTGCACTTGAGAGTATTACAAGCAGTTTTGAATCCTTTATCTAAGGAAAGGTGTTCTACCACTGTGGACGCCCAGAGGAGGCTAATGATAATGATCTGACAGATGAAAGGTTTAAAATATGAGGAGAGCTTGATGGCCCTGGGTCTATATTTGCTGCAGTTTAGAAGAATGAGGGAGGATCTCGTTGAAACCTACCAAATATTGAACTGCTTGGACAGAATGGACATGGAGAGGAAGTTTCCAATACTGGAAGAGTCTAGCACAGAAGGCCCAGCCTCAGAATAAAATGACACACCCCTTTAGAAAAGAGCTGAGGAGGAATTTGATGAGGGTGGTATTCTGTGGAATTCATTACCACAACAGCTGTGGGGGCCACAACCTCTTTGTTTTATTTAAAACAGAGTAGACTGGTTCTTGGTAAGTAAGGTTGTCAAAAATTATGGGGAGAAGGAAGGAGAGTGGGTTTAAATCAGCGATGACTGAATGAGCTAAATCTGCTCGTGGATTGTATGGTCTTAAGGGAACCAGGTTTATTTATGGCATAATTAAGATATAGGTGGAGACTGGCATAGAAATTAACAGCAGGATTCCATGCAATGCCAAACAATATTAGAAAAGGTGAGTGCAAAAGCATATTCAACTACACCCCCCTACTCTATCCTCTTAAACCTAGCCCAGCATATCATTCCTCACATGAACTCATCTTCTAGCTATACCAATCTCTTTCAGTTTTATGTACCCGCATAGCCCAAATATGTCCCTTGTCCACTGACACTGAAGTTCATATTTCAACAATATCATGCCTGTCACCCTCAGGATCAGTCTACTCTCAATCATCAGTGAATTGATGGGAAGTGTCATCAGCTGTGCTATTTATGATACACTGAAGTTCAGTTTAGTTCCACCTGAACACTTGGCTTCAGTGCTCTTAACTGCCTTTGAACAAATCTGTATCAGGCAGTTGAATTCTACAGACAAGGTGAGAGGGACCCTTCTTTGTCATTAGGAGAGAAAATTAGAATTAATGGGAATGAATAAAACCCTCCACTGTTGGAAACGTTGGAGTCCTGTGTGTTTTTTTATTGGAGTCCATTTATATTAGGCCCAGAACTAAACTACAAGAGTTCCCAAAGGCTGTGTCTGATACCCACCAACTTCAACATCTTCATTGAAGACCATTTTTCCATCATAACATCATGACTAAAATATTTGCTAATGACTGTATAGTTGAATTCCATTCACATTCTTCTGATAAAGATCTGGACAACAATTAGGTTTGGGCTGATGTGCTACTTAACTGCCAGCAAAGGATATCTTTGCCAAGAAAGAATATAACCACCTTTGGTCTTCAGCTGCAAACTCTCCATCTGGTAGCACCAATAATCAGAAATTTAAATTGAATCAATTATGAAAATGCTATGGCTACAGTAGTACATGAGGTTCCCAAAAGCCTTCCCCCAGTTACTGGATGTAATTGAAGTGTCAGACGCAATACTCCCTACTTGCTTAAATAAGTACAAATCCAACAATTTTATGCACAGCAAAGGATCTCAGCTGACTGTAATCATGTTTGCCTTCTTAAATATCCACTCCCTGTGCTGATTGTGTGAGCAGCACAGGCTTTTTCTACAGCACCCACCTTCTCACTGTCCTCCTCACAGATTAATTGGTGCAACTGCCAGCCCTAGCAAACAAATCCTCAATCAAATAAAGCATTTGCGAACCATATTCTTCAATATCCAGCAAATATCTGCAGCAGAGTCATAGAAAGATCCTACGGTTATGAAGAGTAGTGTTGGGTTCCATTGGAAGAAGACAGACATTCGATCTACTCAGCAACACATTCTTCCCCAGCAGGATGAGCATGTCTTCCCCTTTATGCAATGAAGCCTTGAATGTCTTGAAACATAGGGGCTCGGATATGTTATCCTTCCTGTATACCCCACGTAACAAGTTAGCTCTCATTGTTCTTTTCAGCCTGCACAGTTGGCAATATCTGAAGAACAGTCTCTAAAAGTTTGTGGCTTCCTCTTATATAATGTTGAATAAAGATAGTGTGGAATGACCAGCACCTTTCTTTCTGTTAGATCACCATGTAGTAGATCACAAATAGTAAATTCTAAAGTTTAGAAACTCTAATCCAAAATTCATGTCACCTCTCACCAGTTGTTTTTGAGCAAAGCCTTTCACATTAACACTTAGAAGAGCAGGTATGAAGTCACGGTACTTTTGACAGATACCCCTCCCACCAATAAACTTTCCAATCACACTATAGCTTTGCCATGATTCAATTTTGCTTTTATTAGCTAGTCTTAGAAAGTCTATAAAACACATGGACAATGTTAAACACACAAATATGTTAATATTATGCAATTAACACACTGAACTCCACTTCTGACAGAGTTCCTTCTTCACAGGAGTAGGTCATTCAACCAATGTACATGTGCTGACTGAAGAAGTCTTTCAGTTACAAGACTCCCAAGATAAAAGTGGCTGTAGTTAATTTCATCCTTTACAGGAGGCTCTATGGGTAGAAAGAATGTGATCTACTCTTACAAGAAAATTTTAACAGTGCTTATTCCCGTCATGTAATTAACACAGGTTAAGTGCTGCAGTCTAATAGCTCCAGGATGCCAAGTTCCAATCTAACCTTCAGGGCTCTCTGTATAAAGTCTTCATGTTCTTTCTCTTAACATTGTGTGTTTCTCCTGGGTGATCCTGTTTCCTCCCTCAACGTAAACGATTGACAACTATAAGTTATCCTTGCAACACACACAAAAGCATCTACAGAAAAGAGTACAGTTGATGTTTCAGGTAGAGACCTCTCAGCAGGACTGGAGAAAATTCTAGCTAGGTAAATGGCAAAAGAAATCTGATGTGTGTCTAAAAGAAATAAAGGAGAGGGGGATTACTCTGCAAGGATCTGGTGTTGAGTCAGTCTATTAAACAGCCTCGTGTGTTGTAAACAAACAATATCACCACAATTTGGAAAACAATTTTTATTCCAGATGGTCACAACCGCAAAGCAGCCTCTACAGTGTTTTCTCCTTTCGAATCTGTTCTATGACAGGTTATTTCAAGTGTACGTAATTAAAATCTGGATTTCAGCATTTTATCGACATGAAGACTTCAGAGTGATCAGGAGAAAATGCCTTTGGCCAACAATATCATCCTATCACGAGCCTATTTTTTAACACTTAGAAAGACAAAAAATTGATATGTGTAATTTCCACATTATTAAAAATATATTTACAGTGTTTTCTGATTGTTTATACCATATATGCTTAATGTACAAATGTTTGTACATTTAAGCTGTGTTTACTTCTTGTGGTATGTAAACCTTTGCAGGGACTTATGAGGGGTGATTGATAAGTTTGTAGCCTAAGGTAGAAGGAGTCAATTTTAGAAAACCTAACACATTTATTTTTCAACGTAGTCCCCTCCTACATTTACACAATTAGTCCAGCAGTCATGGAGCATAGGGATCATGGACCTCCAGAACGTGGTCCACAGCAGGGGTGATTGATAAGTTTGTGGCCTAAGGTAGAAGGAGACGAGTTATTCAGCTCTCGTTACACGCACATGCAGTTCAACTCTGAGTGATTATGCAGAAAGTTTGACGTTAATAACACATTTCCTTCTACCTTAGGCCATGAACTTATCGATCATCCCTGATGAGTTATTAACTTCACTTATGCTCCACAACCGCCGGACGAAGTGTGTAAATGTAGGAGGGGACTATATTGAAAAATAAATGTGCTAGGCTTTCTAAAATTGACTCCTTCTACCTTAGGCCACGGAGTTATCAATCAGCCCTCTTAAATATATATCCTGCTCAGCTCACCTTTTGGAGAAAGCAGAGCTATTAAGTTTATAAAGGAGCAAAACCCAATCCCACAAGTATAACTACTGCCAGTGTCGTCGTCCTGAAGTGTTCATTTCTTGAAATCATTCTTGGTTTAGCGACGTATCTTGAAGTTAGTGACGCAGCAAACAGGGAAATAATATAAACATTCAGAAAAATACCAAAGTGCATCACAGAAAAAAATATGACACCAAGTGCAGGCAAGTAATAAAAGGTCAAAGATGAAAATCTTGATAAAGGACTTAAAGAAGAATCTAGTAATAAGTGGAGGGATTTAGAATGTGAATTCCAAACTCTGGTCATGGATGGCTAGAGGTATAAAAAGTTGTGAATATAGTGTCAGAGAGCCAGTGGTGAGAGAAAGTGGTACAGAGCTCATTGTATAAATGAAGAAGGTTCCAGAGATAAAGAAATGTAAGAACATGAAGAATTTTAAAAGATGTTTGCATTTATTTTATTTTCTGCAGAAACCTGATGACAGCATCTGGTTGAATATATGTATTACAAAATAATTATTGACACATGATTGTGATTCCAACCCCACCATCACCATCTAAGCTACAGCTGTGAACTAGCATGGAATGATTTACATCACTCATCTGCTGCTCCTGCATTTCCCTGCATTTGCCACTGGAGCAATTAGCTCATCGATTCATCAGAATACCAAACGTCATGCAACAGTATGGGAAACAAATGGGCTATGTATGCACGGAATTAGACACATTTTAGGATGGGTGAGTACAAAAAGGAAAATTTCCAACACTCTACTTAAAAATATACAGTGCAGATGAACAAAAATTGCCAGAGAGAATGGATAAAGGGTAGGTGTAGCAATATTCAAAAAAGACATAATGTCAGTAGTGAACGGGTAGGAATTCTTCCACATAACACAATGCTTGGGTGAATTAAAGGTGGGCAGTAATACATAAACAGATAATATTTATGAAATCTGCATTCATGGACTCAGGGTGTGAACTATTCTTTTTGCATGGCTGAATCTTATAAGTGCTTGCTATAAGTATGTGCCATGTGTAACTGTTGGTACTGTGTTCTGCCCCTTGGCCCTGGCATAATGCTGTTTCATTTGGCTGTATTCATAGGTATTCATGCATGGTTCAATGACAATTAAACTTGAATTAAATTGAATATTATTTATTTCTTTTTATCACATAAAAGGAAGGATCCTGGGGTTTTGGAGAGATTATAGGAGAGTTTACCAGGATGCTACCTGGATTGGAGGGCATCTGCTATAAGGAAATAATGACAAACTAGCGTTGTTTTCTCTGAAGCAGTGAAGGCTGAGAGGAGACTGGACAGAAGTTCACAAAATTTTGAGGGGTGCGGATAGCGAGGTCAGCAGTATCTTTTTTCCAGGGTCAAAATATCTAATACTAGATGGTATGCTCTTAAGGTGAGAGAGGGAAACTTCAAAGAATTGCAGGGCAAGTTCTTTTACACAGAGAATGGTGAGCATGTGGAATGCACTCCTAGGGGTGGTAGTGGAGGCAGATATGACAAATGGATTTAAGAAGCTCTTAGGCACATGAATATGCAAAGAATGGAGAGATATGCACCATGTGTAGGTAGAAGGAATGCTTAAATAGCCATCATTAGCTTTGCTTGCCACAACATTGTGGAGGAAAGGGCCTGTTCCTGTGCAGTGCTTTTCAATGTTCCATGTTTTTCATCAAACCCTTTGTCTACATATTTCTAGATTCCAAGATAAAAGTACTGTTGCACATTTAAAACACAAGGATTGAATGGGCTATTCACATCAAAGCAGACCTTAAAAGGACAATTAAGGACAGTTTCCATGTTAGCTAAGGGGAACCAATCCTGTGTGATCCATGGGGTCGCATCCAGGCCACTGATCCATCCTGGATTTCCACACTTGTAGACCGCAGTCAGTTGGGATTGGCAAAAATATCTCCTCCACAATCTCCATCAGCACAGGAGCACCATAGGGATGTGTACTTAGCCCCCTGCTCTACTCACTTTACACCTGTGACTGTGTGGCTCAGTACAGCTCCAACACCGTATACAAGTTTGCTGACAACACCACTGTTGCAGGCTGTATCACAGTGGGTGATGAATCAGCATACAGGAGGGAGACTGAAAACTTGGCGGAGTGGTGTTATGACAGCAGCCTCTCACTCAATGTCAATAAGCCCAAGGAACTGATTGTAGACTTCAGGAGAGGGAAACCAGAGGTCCATGAGCCAGTAATCAATGGAGGTTCAGACGTGGAGAGGGTCAGTAACTTTAAATTCCTGGGTGTCACTATCTCAGATGACCTGTCAAGTAAATATTATTGCGAAGAAAGCATGATAGTGCCTCTAGTTCCTCAGGAGTCTGTGGAGGTTTGGTATGTGATCGAAACCTTGGCAAACTTCTATAGATGTGTGGTGGAAAGAGTGCTGATTGGCTGCACTTCAGCCTGGTATGGGAACACCAATGTCTTTGAGTGGAAAATCCTACAAAAGGTAGTGGATTCGGCTCAGTACCTCACAGATAAAACTCTCCCAACCTTTGAGCACATTTATATGATACATTGCCATGGAAAACCAGCATTCATCATCAATGATACTAACCCTTCAGGCCATGCTCTTTTCTCACTGCTGCCATCAGGTAGAAGGTACAAGAGCCTCAAGACTCACAGTTACTACCCCTCAACCATCAGGCTCTTGAATAAAAGGGGAAAACTACACTCATTTAAGGAATCTTTTATCTTGTTATTTCATGCTCAATGTTTATTACTATTTATTTATATCTGCATTTACACAGTTTGTTTAGAGTTAACAGTTCCAGATGTTTACAGTTTACAGTTACTGTTCTGTATATTTGCTAAGTATGACCGCTGAAAAGAATCTTAGGGCTGTATGTGGTGACATGTATGCATTCTGATAATAAATTTACTTTGAAAATAAGACCAGAAGATACAGGAGCAGAATTAGGCAATTTGGCCACCGAGCCTGCCCCACCATTTCATCATGGGTGATCCATTTTCCCACTCAACCAATAACAATTGATTCCACATCACCATCTAAGTACATGCCTGATACATTGTCACCATTCAATCACATGCCTAACATGCATCACCACACAATTGTGTCCTTTGCCACATGATAATGATCTGACTTCACTATTCCTGCTTCACTGTGTATTTAACTCTACTAGCACCACCTAATTTTGCGTCCATCCTAACACCCGATTATTTGTCCATTTCTATCAGCACTACCCAATGCCCTCGTTACTATAACCACTTCATTGTCTGTCTGATTCCATGCTCTATCATACACAATGCCTTGAACATCCACCTACAATACAGTCTAACTGACATGTGGGAGTCCAAACAAATCTGTCTTGGGTTTCCAGCACACTGCTGCTTTGTCATGCCTATCTACACTTCCCATCCCTAACCCTTGTTAATTAGGCTCATTACCTTCCCTCACATGCTTCCATTTTACCTATCACACACCTGTCTGTCTGGGTTTCTTCTCTCTTGCTTCACCTTTACTATTCACTGGTTTCGTCTACCTTTAGCTGGTAGATTCCACCGATCACCTACCAGCCTCTGTCTCTACGCTTCCCACTATTCTCCCCCACCCGCCTCCATTTGACTGTCAGCTGTCTCTGTCACTTCTATATACCAGCTATTTTCTTTCTGCATTATCAGTCAAAATTCAGGGTCTCAAACTAAAATATCAATTTCTCTGCCTCCGTAGATACTGCTTGACCCGCTGAGTTCTTGCAGCAGTTTGTTACTTTCTGCTCTATAAAGCCTGTTAACTTACACCAAGCATATTTTTATAATTTTTTCTGAACTGATGTAATTCTTGATTTGTACAAAATTTAGACATGTTTTGGCTGTTCAATAGTACTGCAATAAGATGTGAAAAATATTACACGAGTCATTTTCATCTTCGCAACTTACATAGTAAACAGAAATAGTTTGTTCTCCTGCCTAAATCTAAATTTTATTCCAACAAAATCAAAAGGAAATGAAATTAATCATTGTATTTTATAAAGAGCATTTGACCCACTTTATCTACATGTTGCTAAAGTGGTGCCGGTGAAAATGATCCTCATCATAAGGCGTCTGGTGAACTGGATTATCAATGTACTCTAAACGCTGTTCATAGCAAGTTCTCACTGTTGAGAAAATTGGATGAGCTTCTGAGGGAAAAGAAATGACAAAACACTGAGAAAGCATGACTGGAAAGCTGGTGTTACAAGCTCAGAAAAACTTTGTGCAGTTTTGATGTCTCGTTTATATTGCCGGCAATTTCTCTTATCATTAATGATACTAGTAGGTATGTCGCATCCAGAATTATTTCCAGGTAGCGGACAATTTCCTTTCATGCCACATACTAGGCAATTTACAGCAGTGGCTTGCCATTGCCTTCTGCCAGGTGAGTACCAGCTCTTAACGGGAGCTGGCTGGATTTGAACTCAGGACCTCTCGCCCTGAGGTCCAGCCCTGATGCCACTACACCACCAGCTGGTACTATGTGGAGATAGAATACATATAACTTTCAAAGCACAAGTAAAAATTGATGAAAGGCAGTCAAAAGATAATTAGTGTGCTATTTGGAACCATCTACTGTATGTTTTGGATGGATAGCAGTTCCTGCCTGCCACACAATGAAATATCTAATACAGCTAATAATGGTTAAATACTAATATATGTGAAATGCATTTAATATTGTGTCCTATACTCAGTGGACATTTTATTAAGTACACCTGATACAACTACCTAATCAGCCATTCATGTGCCAGCAACTCAATGCATAAAAGCATGCAGACATGATCAAGAGGTTCAGTTATATTTCAGACCAAACATTAGAATGGGAAAAAATGTGATCTAAGCAATTTTGACTGTGGAATGATTGTTGGTGCTAGAATGGGTGGTTTGACTATCCCAGATGCACAATCCACGCACAACAGTCTCCAGAAAAGGGGTTCCCAGCCTTGGGTTCATGGACCACTCGGTTAACAGTAGGGGTCCATGGCATATAAAAAGGTTGAGAACTCCTGCTCTAGAGTTTACAGAGAATGGCTTGAAAAAAAAATCCACTGAGTGGTGCCTCTGAAGGCAAAAAAAAGCCTTGTTAATGACACTGGTCAGAGAAGAATGGCCAGACCAGTTCAAGCTGACAGGAAGGCGAGAGTAACTGAAATAACCATGCGTTACAACAGTGGTGTGAAGAAGGACACCTCTGAACACACAACATGTCGAACCTTGAAGTGTATGGGCTACAGCAACAAAAGATCACAACATACACAAGAGGCACTTAATAAAGAGGTCATTGAGCGTATGACACACCTGGCACCAATGTGGTAATATTGATGTACTGTAAGAGAATGCCATTTAACAGAGCCAATAATAATTCAAGCCTGATACCAAGTGATGACTACCTATTTGACTTCTAACTTCTTGTTCGTAAATACAATGAGATGTTGGAAGGTATTTCATTAACAACAAATTTTAATAAGGTTTACAAATGTCCAAGAAAAAGCAGTCAGATATTTACTATACTATTTTTATTACTAAATTGGAATTAAACTTAAATGCATCATGGGATTTGCAACCTTTGGAGCAAAGGATCAGCATACATGGTCAGCAAAGAGGTATGTAATTTGCATTCAGTTCCACGCATTTTCTATGGTTTCGATAACGGCATCATCCATAGACATAATTGTAGGCACACATCCTAAGTGTGGAATCTTAACAGATATCTCTTCTAAAGTAGGTTTATGTCTTTGCATGGCTATCGCATTATGCGGTTAAGTTCACACAATTGTGTATTCACAACGTCTGTTATCTTAATATATACTAGGACTTGACAGAAATTTTATTCTACAGTTTTAGTAACAATTTCCCAGGGGAAATGATGGAGAAAGTATCATCTTACAAGGAAGGTTTGGCATATTTTTTGGGTCAATCTCATCCTTATAGTAAATTTGTTTTTAGGTCTGTGGAATACAAAGGCTCTAAGCAATTTATATGTAGTTAATATTTTGGCACTGAAAATATTCTGAAAATTGACTTAATCACAGGATGACACTGTTTTTAATCACTGATGAATAAAGTCAATTTTGCACCACACCCTGCTGAGAACATAATTGCATGAGGTCACTGGGTTAGTATCAAGGACAAATCTCAACCAATAAGTCACATTAATGCTGAATTCTTTCGTTCCATGCAAAATTACTGTTTATGAGTATGATTGGGTTAAAATGGCAGCACAGTGATGCTATAAATAGTGCACATGCTTTATATTCCAGTGATGCCGTTTTGATTCTGTCCTCAATTACTATTTGTGTGGAGTTTGCATGTTCCCCCTATATTCATGTAGGCTATCCCCAAAGGCTCCGGTTTCATCCAATATCCCAAAAAACCATAGTGGTAGGTAGTTTGATTTCCTATTGTAGATCAATGTTGGCAGCTGCAAGAAAAATCAGAGGGCATGCATGTAAAATTACTGAGAAATAAATGGTGTAATGGATTGATAGAATTGTTCTAAGAGCTAGCATAAAGTTAGTGGGTCAAATGGCCTCCAGTGCCATTATAAAATATGCCATATAGTATGGGAATTTTTGAAGAATAATCAGGAAAGTTTATGAACGTCTATTGTTCTAAATGCTCCCAAGGCTCACATGTATAACTCAGATGTGGAGCCATAAGTTATTTAGATTGTTGTATTCTCTGACATTAGTAGATGGATAGAAGTGTGGAAGTGATGAATTGAGTTTCTCTGAATGAAGGTTTTATGGTGGCGCTCAGCATAACTGACACAGATTTCATTATCCTTTGGAGTTGATCAAACACAAATTAAATTCCTCACTGACGGAATACTGATGGCTTTGTTCAACATCAGCTACTGGCTTACTTCCCTGATAATCACACGAGCTAGGGCAAAGATTTAAGGGGGGGGGGGGAAGTTAAAGGAGATTTGCATGGCATGTAGTTTTTCACACAGAGAGTGCTGCTTGGGGAGGTGGGAGAAGTAGATACAATAATAACATTTAGGAGGAATTTGGACAGGCACATGAATGGGCAAGGAATAGAGGGACATGGACCATCTGCATGCAGGGGGTATTTGTTTACGTTGGCATTGTGCAGATGGGGGTATTTGTTTACATTGGCATTGTGAAGACATAATTGGCTGAACAGCCTTTTCCTGTGCTGTACAGTTCTATGCTCTAATATGCTTTAGACATTAAGAAAGAAGGCTATTGCCTCCTATCTGAGAGTCGATCTGCAGTATCTAGGCCAATAGCCCTCTTCTCTTTAAAAATATTCTCAGAAACTACCTCTGAAAATCTGACCCAATATTTCTGTCTCAGGCTAATGCCTTTTTAATGATTCTGTGAATTGCCTTTGAGTGTTTTATCCTGTCAACATTCAGGCAAGGTTTAGTTGCTTCTACACACTGTCAGGATGCAAAACATGGTCTTCCAGTATTCCTCAGAAATATGGAAAAGAGTATCCCTTGACCTGACAAAACCACACACTTCTTCACCTTTGTTCGGGCTGCTGCAGATACTATGTTTATAACTATTCAAACATTTAAGAAGTGAGGGAAAGGCATAAATCATAATATTCAATGAGGGAAGGTGAAGTGAATTTCCTTGGATAATCTTTTTTCCTCTGATGTAACTGACCTCTCAGACACTACCTTTTATGAGTGAAATGTGTATTTACTGAAATTTTACTCAAGACCAGTGACACAGGCAAAAGCCTTCCAGGCATCCTGTCATCTTTCAGAGGTGGAATGTTTCAGTCATACAAATTGTGCACAGTATTTAAGTTCTGAATAAAGGTCACTGAGATAAGTATTAACTCTTCAAAAGGCTGCCAGATATGTTGAATATTTTTAATACTATTGATTTTGTTTTATATTTCTTGCAACTGTAAAATCTCACTCTTCTTTTGCTTGGATTTTTCGGACAGCATACAAGGTGCAGTAATCAAGCTTCATGGCATGGGTTTACGTGGCGAAACAGCATCGTAGATTACTATTCATTTATTTTTTTAATTAATTTTGGTTTTTTACTAATGTGGTTTTGTTCCATATTAGTGAACACATTATGTGCTACATCTACAAACACCACCACATCTTCTTTGCTTTATTTCTGCAAGCCCTTCATTATCATTGCTAATTGAAACTCATTAAATCCTGTAACTTACTACCATCCTGCAACTCCATAGTATTTTATCTTGTTAAACAGCCTCATGTGTAGCACCTTATCAAATGCCTTTTGAAAGTCCAAGTAAATGATATCCACTGCCTCTCCTTTATCCACCCTACTCGTTATTTCCTCGAAGAACTCCTACCAGATTTGTCAGGCAAGATTTCTCTTTACAGAAACCATGCTGTCTTTGACTTACTTTATCACTAGTCTCCAAGTACCCCAAAACTTCATCCTCAATAATAAAATAAAGGGACACAGCCACCGAAAAAGGGATGCCCCTTTAGAATAGAGATGAGAGTGGAATTTCTTCAGCAGAAGGTGGTAAATCTGTGGAATTCATTGCCGTATAAATCCATGGAGACTGAGCAATTAGGTGTATTAAGTCAGAGATTAAAGATAAATTTGAAAGATTAGCTTTATTTGTCACGGGTATGTTGAAATATTTAAACATACAGTGAAATATGCTTTTTGCATCATTGGCCAACCCAGTTCGTCTATGTGCTGGACAACTGCAAACAGGAGCTACCACAGAAAGCACTATGCAATTTCTGGATAACTCCCAGACACTTAAGCAAGTTTATTAGAATTGGTTGGACATACAAAGAATGTCAATTTGTTTTCCCTGTTGTTTCGTACATTGGTTTACAGTTCCTGCAATTCCTTCAACTGGGCAGTATTAAATTGAGAAGGATATCACAATTAAGCTTTTACTTCCAACTGTAAAACGCAGAATCAGAAATGATAGAGGCATCCACTTCACTGGGCAACAAGCCAAATCAATGATACAAGACCTTGCAGTTTGTTGTTCTATCATTATGTTAGGAGTACCGTCAGTTGTCCAGAAAAGCAAACAAAATCTAAAGATAATTTTAGCAAGCCTCTTCACGATGTACAAAGATGACTGGTGCAGTCCTTTAAGTTTTTCACTAACATCAGACTGTTAACATCGTAAACTTTTGTAAAATTCAATCTAGTTTCATTTGGTCCAATGATTTACAACTTCTCCTGTCTGTGATTGCTATTTACCATTGGGCTCACCTTCAAATGGGTTTCTAGAGTCTTTGGAGAACAGTACCACATTTATTGACAGCCTTTAACAAGGTATCAGGAATTAGAAACGTTAACGTTCTTTAGTGCTAATTAAAGAAGCAAATCACATGCTTTGAACCAAGATCAATTCGGTTTATTGATTTAAATTGTCAATGGCCACATAAATGTAAATAATGGGTGTTTCCTGTAATCTGATCTAATTGTGGGACCACCGTCAATGTCTCATTACAGCCTTTCTACAAAGCACATCTATCTTGGATCCAAGCAGATAGAAATGCAATTTCCAGTCTACTGAGTGATGGGCATTCTGGCACACTTCAGGCTAACATAGTTTGTATAGATTTGTACATTATAGTTAACAATATCAATTGAAATATTTAAATATTTTGTTGCCAGCATCTCTTTGAAACATTTCGGGTAAAAGCACAAAATTGCTTAATTTTAGCAATATCCTTAGGCACAGGGAGATGGTCAGTCAGAGGGCTCCGTTATGTCCTCATATAGATTAGGGTACACACATATAGTAATCCAAGATATCTTACTGGCAGCTAAATAGGTACAAGAAGATATGAAACTGTATAATTAGTTGTTCAATAACAAAACATTTCTAGAAGGATCAAATATTTCATATAAAATATACATATACTTTAGGGAAAATAATTAAACTAATATTATTTCACTTTTCAATCTATGGTGCATTCTGTCATATTGGTCAACTCCAACTTCCTTTCTAGTTGAACTTTGCCGACAAATGGATTGGTACAATTCTGAAATACTGTTCTTGATCCAATTAAGAAACAAAGTTCAGCAGGTAATATAATATGGGGCTCCTAAATATTAGGAGTAGTGCATTTATATAAGGCAAACAACAAAAGTAAATACTTCTGCTGAAAACAACATACTGATAATAACCAAATCAGCCATTTTGACTGCATATTCTCCATTTTCCTTACTCCTACTTCGGAGCAAAACATATTAAAGTTCATCTAGCTGTGTAATCCCTCCCCAAAAAGTTTTAATTACTGACTCTTCCAAAAGTTGTTTAATAACATTTAATAATATTATGTTTAATAACATAATTTGTTAATAAGAAAGATTCAAGCAATTTAGAAATGAAACATTCACTGAATATCACACAATCTTAAGAAAAAAGCACTATTTACTGATCCAACTGTGTTGATGAAGAGACAAAGCACACAGACTGTATAGATCTGTGTCACTTTGGGTTATGTGCAGCAGAATCATTTAATTGTCAGATTTCACCATCGCTTGAAGATGTAGTAGTGATGTCACATTAGAGTTATGTATAGAAATTCGCCAGTGGGTTTTTTAAGGGGCTATACAGAGGTATCAGTCCATTGTACTACCCACTCTGAAATGCATTCTTTTGACTTCATTGGAATGAATTTCAGAAACAGAGCAGAATGTGCAATATTGTTATGTAGTGTATTTGAGCTTCCAATCATATTGGAATTTGTAAGAAGTATGAATGAGAAGGCTTATGAAATTAAAGATCTACATTGAAAACTATGTTCAATGTTAATTTATAAAATATCTCAATAAATTTCCAAAACATTTTGAATAATGGTAATCATCATTGATAATGATAATCGTATAAAAGAGAATGAAATATTTCCCCAGGAAAAGGAAGCCAAAAGCTGGGAGGTTACAGTTTAAGTGAGAGGGAAAAGATCTATAAGGGAACTGAGAGGCAATTTGTCATGCAGAGGAGTGTGAATATATGGAACAAGCTACCAGAAAAAGCAGATGAGGGAGTATCGATATTTAAAAGATATTTGAATAAGGATATAGATTGGAAAGGTTTAGAGCAGGGGTTCCCAACCAGGGGTCAATGGACTCATCGGTTAAAAGTAGGAAACCCCTGGTTAAAAGGGACAGAGGCCAAATGCAGGCAAATGGACACTTTGGTTGGCATGGATAAATTGGGTCAAAAAGTCAGTTTTTGCTCTGTATTACTCTGAATCCATGTCCCTTATACCTAGCAAGCTAATTATTAGCCTCAGTATTACATTACTAACACACAGGGAGCAAGAATTTGAGAAGGAAGTCCTATAAATCGAAAATTAACCCAAAATATCTGCCACTCATCTTATGGCAATATGGAACCAAGAGTATAAATGCACCATCTTGGAAAGCGTGACATATTATTAATATATTTAAATATGGCACTTCTGAGAGCATAATTAAATATGGTTGCTTCTTTGGGGCTCTCCTAGGGCTTAGTAAATCAGAAGCTAATAGATTCTTCCTACAGCTCCTGGAAACAGTAACCTCCCAGGTCCTCAAGATAGCATTCAGCCTCCTTTCTACTGTTTATTAGATCTCTCTTTACCCTCTGCTCATGTAATCACCATCTTCTCCCCCACAATACTCACCTTCTTTCATCATTCCCCAAGCCCAATTCAACCCCCCAAACACCAATTTTGTAAATTGGTTTATTGTTGTCAAGTGTAGTGAGGTATAGTGAAAACCTGAATGCACAACATTCATGGAGTCCAATTCATTACAGCAGTGAACTACCAGAGTGCAGAATAAAGTGCTGCAGCTGGATAAAAAGATGGAAGGCCATAATGAGATAGATTGTGGATCAAGAATACATGTTATCATACGAAGGAATCATTCAATAGTCGTAAAATGTCTGTGATGGGTGAGGTCTTTAAAAATGCTGGCTGCTTTAACGAAGCAATGAGAAGTGTAGACAGAGTTCATGGAGGGGAGGTTGGTTTCTGTGATGTGTTGAGTTGTGTCCACAGCTCTCTGCACTTCCGTGCTAACTTGGGCAGAGCAGTTTCCTTACCAAGATGTGATGCATCTGGATAAGGTGCTTTTTGTGGTGCATCTATAAAAATTGGTGAAGGTGAGTATTGTGGGGGAGAAGATGGTGATTGCATGAGCAGAGGGTAAAGAGAGATCTAATAAACAGTAGAAAGGAGGCTGAATGCATTTCAGAGTGGTCAAAGGTGACATGTCAAATTTCCAGAGCCTCTTGAGTAAGTACAGACAATTTATATGCTGTCTCCACTCCCTTATTTGTAGCTTATAAGCATTCTGCCTGTCCCTCATGTCCTCTGGAATTTCCTAATATCTCCTGTTGATTGTTTATACCTTTGTCAATTTCCCTGGCTAAATGTGAACAAATAATATAAAAATAATGAATTCTTTCCTTTAAATTCAATAGGAGATATGCATCTGGAGCATCACCTGAAAGTTTAGCTCTTTTGATGCCTCTCTTCTGCAGATACCATGATTGTTATCTTAGTAGAGACTTCAATGTATAAATTCTAACTATTCTCTATGTACAGCAAATATGAAACAACATTTTTATTCCAAGATAGAAAATAGACCGTATATATTTTATAACTCATTTTTATATAAGATTCCAGAAGACAAGTATAAACCTAATGTGTGGACTTTTATTAATAGATTTGAAATAACTAAGGGGATGATGTATAACTCTTTGAACAAACCATCTACATTAGCCCCATTCCCCTAGGTTTTAATTACATAGCCTTATCAATTTTCCCCTTAAGTACTTCTCCAAGTCTTTTTTGAAATTTGTTATCAAGTGAGTTCCCATCACATTCCAGATTAGGTAAACTTCTGGCAGAAATAAAATTCTCCTTATCATCTTCTAGATCACTTCCAATTACTTTACATGTGTGTCCTTTAGATACCAACATACAGTACCATCCAATGGAAATAGTCCGTGCTTATTTTTGTTCCATCACTAACCACTCTGCTAAGGAGTACAATTCCGCTTTCTTTAACTTTCATACAAACATTCATCCCTTATATTAAAGTGCATTTCTTATTAATTCTCTATGAGACTTCGGACCCTCAGTATCAGTGCAGCATAACTCCTTTTTCCTTTGCTACTTGGTGCTTATTTATTGCATGTTATTTTAAAACATTAATAGCTTATTTCAACCTGTTTAAACATCTTTAAAAAACATGCATCTCCCAAACATCTTCGTTCCTGGACCTTATTTAAAATTGTATAATTTTGTCTCTGATTCTAGTCACTAAAATGCAAATTACACACTTCTTTGGCTTTGAGATATATGTGCTATTTCACAAGGTTTTCTATGCTCTCTGGAAATCAATAAATATTTTCCACAGCTTTACTATATTTCTTAATTTATTAACATTTGTAAAACTTTAAAATTGCATTTTATGTATTCAAGTCATCAACATATATCAAAAGGATGAGAGGTCCGAATACTGACTGTTGGAGACAGCACAATACATTGCCCTCTCATCTGATCCATTATTGTAGTAGATGTTCCAGCCTTATAATCAGATCCTCACTCCAATCATGTATAACAAAGCCATGATTGTAACTGAGTTCTAAACATAATCATGCATTCTGGGTTCTATCAACAGAGATGTAATTTAACAAAAGGAGTTGAACCATTTCTGGGGGAAAAAATTCAATGACTCTGCCAAGCAATTTCTTAAAAAGCTTTCCCCGCTTTTGTTATGCCACAGTCCAACTTCATCCCACAAACAGTCATACAATATTATCTTCTATCCTTTCTTAACTTTCTGCCCTTCCACAAATGTACTTTAAGCAGAGAACTAATTTTATAGGGGAAGTCAGTTGGCTGACACAATGGCTATGTTTGGGAACAGTGATGCCTGGAGAAGCCGTACATGGTAAGTTCACCAAGGGTGAATATTAATGAAACAGTAGCCTTTACAAAGACTGAGTGGGAAAGAAATTAAAAGTGGGAATTCAATGATGTGTTTTGTGCAGACAGGCTGCATCAAACCAATTCTGTCACTAGCCCTATGGATCTGATTAACAGGAGCTGTTGTGAAACAAGACAAGACACCCTGCTGAATCCAACCTGTGGAAATACAACCTTGGATAAGGAGATAAAACAATACTGCAAATAAACAATTATATTTTCCTGGGTGCAGTCCATCAGGTTTTAATGACTAGTCACCCTGAGAAGTTTTATTGCATGTAGAACTATATGGAGCATGAAATGTTAAGATCAGAATGGATGTGAAGACCACCCAGCATTTGTACTCCAGCCTTGAAGGCTGCTGTCAAAAGATTCCCAGAGTTGCAGCCTATATTTGCAATCACGATTCTTCTTCACGGTCTGAGACTAATTTCACTGTCAAGTCTCCATTGTTCAGTCATAATGATAAATCTATTTACCCAGACCAACAAAGGGTCCTAAAATCTATACAGAAGAAATCTTATACAAAAATTAAGTTTAAACTTCAGATTCAGGTAAAGTAGTTCAAGTGAATCAAAGCAAATACCATAACTGATTACATAGTATGAAATTCACTTCCTTTGCATTGAGCAAAATTATAATTCATGACACTCTACTGCTGAACTTAAAATGCAGCATTACCAACACAAAAGTTATTGATAAAAATAAACATTACATGCCTGAATTTCATCTCATTTCACAATTTTTTGCCCCACATTATAGCTTTAAATTGAGTTTATGGAGCAGTTATTCAAGCTTGTACTCCAGCTTAACATAACAATTTTCTATTTCAGTTTCAAATTCATGTAGGTTTTGTGGTCACTAAGAGTAAGAGCTTGCTATCATCAGGTTTCAAAATGAATTTCAGGCAATGATCTACCTTCATCAAGTCTGCGGGATGCAAAGATGAGTCAACCGTGCCTCTGCTTAACTAAAAGTATAGTCTCCTTATGACAGACCTTCTAAATGGACATGCAGCTGCTGTAGGTGGATGCATGGGATATTGTCTAATTATCTTTTTTCAGAATCAGAATCACCTTATTGCCAGTATGTGATACATACCAGAATTGAACATGGTTCGGTGACAAACAGAAAACATGGGACAATATCATAAGGGACAACTCAATAGCAACCAACAATTTACAAGACAGTAGTGCAATCAACAGCTAGCAGAACGGTCACATGCACAAACATCAATAGTCAAACTTAAGCAAATGTAAACATATGAACAGACCCAATAATTGCCAACAGAGCAAGAAGAGCAGGAAAGCCCCTATAACAGATGTAGTGCAGGGGCAGTTAGAGTAATACACCTATATAACCATATAACCATATAACAATTACAGCATGGAAACAGGCCATCTCGGCCCTTCTAGTCCGTGCCAAACACTTACTCTCACCTAGTCCCACTGACCCGCACTCAGCCCATAACCTTCCATTCCTTTCCTGTCCATATACCTATCCAATTTTACTTTAAATGACAATATCGAACCTGCCTCTACCTCTTCTACTGGAAGCTCGTTCCACACAGCTACCACTCTCTGAGTAAAGAAATTCCCCCGAGTGAGTTTTGTTGAGAAGCTCGATAACTACAGGAAAGAAGCTTTGGAGATCAGAATCAGGTTTATTATCACCGGCAAGCGACATGAAACTTGTTAACTTAGCAGCAGCAGTTCAATGCAATACATAATCTAGCAGAGAGAGAAAAAATAATAATAATGATAAATAAAACATAATAATAAATAAACAAGTAAATCAATTACATACATTGAATAGATTTCAAAAAATGTGTAAAGACAGAAATACTGTATATTAAAAAAGTGAGGTAATGTAACAGGGTTCAATGTCCATTTAGGAATCGGATGGCAGAGGGGAAGAAGCTGTTCCTAAATCGCTGAGTATGTGTCTCAGGCTTCTGTATCTCCTACCTGATGGTAACAGTGAGAAAAGGTCATGCCCTAGGTGCTGGACGTCCTTAATAATGGACGCTGCCTTTCTGAGACACCGCTCCCTAAAGATGTCATGGGTACTTTGTAGGCTAGTGCCCAAGATGGTGCAGACAAGATTTACAACCTTCTGTAGCTTCTTTCAGTCCTGTGCAGTAGCCCCTCCATACCAGACAGTGATGTAGTCTGTCAGAATGCTCTCCACAGTACAACTATAGAAAATTTTGAGTGTATTTGTTGACATGCCAAATCTCTTCAAACTCCTAATAAAGTATAACCGCTGTCTTGCCTTCTTTATGACTACATCAATATGTTGGGACCAGGTTAGGTCCTCAGAAATCTTGACACCTAGGAACTTGAAGCTGCTCACTCTCTCCACTTCTGATCCCTATATGAAGATTGGTATGTGCTCCTTCATCTTACCCTTCTTGAAGTCCATAATCAGCTCTTTCGTCTTACTGACGTTGAGTGCCAGGTTGTTGCTACGACATCACTCCAGTAGTTGGCACATCTCACTCCTGTATGCCCACCCGTCACCACCTGAGATTCCACCAACAATGATTGTATCATCAGCAAATCTGTAGATAATATTTGAGCTTTGCCTAGCCACACAATCATGTGTATATAGAGTGAGCTAAGTACACACCCCTGAGGTGCGCCAGTGTTGATCGTCAGCGAGGAGGATATGTTATCACCAATCCACACAGGCTGTGGACTTCCTAACCGGAAGACGAGGATCCAATTGCAGAAGGAAGTACAGAGACCCAGGTTTTGCAACTTCTCAATCAGGATTGTGGGAATGATGGTATTAAATGCTGAGCTATAATCAATGAACAGCATCCTGACGTAGGTGTTTGTGTTTAGAGGGACAAAAATCAAAGCTGAGATGCAGCAGACTATGTGATCAATATATGAAGAGATGAAACAACAATAACTAAACATAGAAAATGAGGAGCAGAACAAGTAACTGCAAGACATCAAAGCTAAACCGCAAAACCTTTTAAAAAATAAAAAGATAGGAGTAAGGATTTTATGAACTTTAAAGATGAGTGGAGGTTGGGATTTAATTGAAAGTAGAAAACAACAGCTTGCATAATGAGCATTTGACCTAATGCCAAAGAGGAGACATACAGCAAAGTGCTTTAGGTGTTGTGAACAGGTGAAATCTAGGGAATTTAGTGAGAAAATAGCAAGTCCCCATCGATAGGAGTTGATGGATTCCTCAGGAGACAATAAAAGTAGACGAGGGACATAAGGTCCTGATGAAGGGTCTCGGCCTGAAATGCTGACTGCTCATTTCAACGGATTCTGCCCGACCTGCTGAGTTCATCCAGCTTGTTTGTACGTGGTGCTTGTGTTGTCCAGGTGGTCTAAAGCCGTGTGGAGAGCTATTGAAATTGCGTCTGCCATTGACCTATTGTGGCGATAGGCAAACTGCAATGGGTCCAGGTCCTTGCTGAGGCAGGAGTTCAGTCTAGTCATAACCAACCTCTCAAAGCATTTCATTACTGTCCATATGAGTGCTACCGAATGATAGGCATTAAGGCAGACCACATTATTCTTCTTAGGCACTGGTATAATTGTTGCCTTTATGAAGCAAGTGGGAACTTACACCTGTAGCAGTGAGAGGTTGAAAATGTCCTTGAATACTCCCGCTAGGAGATGACATGGTGATGGACCTGTAGTATCTCCCTGGAGGCAATTTGGTAAATAGGTGACTGCTAGGATGGGTAGAGTCAGTAGTAAATTTTTTCAGCTCTTTTCTTTGCTCTGCCGATGAACAGGTCTTTTAATGTTGGTAGCTGACAGCCAATGATCTTCTCTGCTGAGCAAACCACTCACTGCATCTTGGACTTTGAGAGGGAGGAGGTGGTGGTAAACTAAATGGTGACAGAGGTGGCTGCTACATTCTCAATGATGGCTGAGTCAAAATTCATCAAGATACACCCTGAGATGTTAAGTTCCTTGAGTTGGCATAGGAAGAACAATCCCTGCTGGGTTTTCCTAGTAATGAGCGTAACACACTTGTGCCACATCAATGTTTTGGTATTGGAATTTGAATGACTTGACCACAGACACAACCTGACCATTAACTTCTGGGGAGCGGGGCAAGTATGGGGCTGTTGGCAGAAGTCAATCCTCAAATTTCTACTTTGCCTTTATAGCATTCAGCTCCAAGTTGCTATCAACACACCATGCTGCAAGACAGTCTACCTCTCTTTGATAGCAAGTCACATCATTAATAGAGAGGAAACTAACTATAGTCATGTCATCTGTGACCTTTAGGATTTTAATGGATTTGTCTGTGGAAGTACAGTGATTTGTATAAAGTCAGGAAGTTTGTAATCCACTGACAGATATTGTCAGGTACAGCTAGTAATTCTGGAACAACAGCGTTGAAGGTGGAGCTAAAATCCACAAACAAGATCCTCACAAAGGTGTTGGGGGAATCCAAATGTTGAAGAATGTTAAGGAAGGCCCAAGTAATTGTATCCTCAACTGAGCAATATGATCTATAGGTAAACTACAGTGGGTCAAGAAGAGGATCAGCCATGGAATTAAGGAAGGCCAACAACAAACATTCAAAAGTTTTGTAACTACTGAAATCAGTGACTAGCCTATAATCAGTGATCTTGCCTTTCTTGGGAACTTGAACAACTGTAGCAACTGCAACTCCAGAACCTTGCATAATTGCAGGGAGCCATTTAATATCTCAGTGAAGATAAGTGCTAGCTGGTCCAAAGCACCAGGTAAGGCACCATCAGGGCCTGCAGCTTTCCTAATGTTCTGTTTTCCAAATATGCTGCATGAGAATTTCTTTTTTTTAAACCAAAGAGGCTAAAAATGCTAGGCCTTAAAGATAAAAATCCAATAACTAATGTACTAAGAAAAACAAGACAAAAAAAAAGCCACATAAATCACGTTTTGCAACACCAAAGAAATCTTGCCAGCAAATACACTTCTTTTGTGCACCTTTAGGGGAGTTTTAGACACCTGGTTTGACAAGTGCACAGAGGTGACTTTACACCAGTATTACTGCACATCAGAAATTATGGGTAACATAAATAAAGTTAAAACCTCTACAGAAACTCATATCATGAAGCAGCATGAAGTTCCTGCTTCCCCACTGCAATGCCAATGGAAAAACTTAGGCAGAGCATTAAAATGCAAATTTCATGGAAATGTTCCTGATTTTCCACCCCCTCTGTGCCCATTATACTACAACACAGGAAATGAATTATAGTCCCTAACTGTCCCTAAATTAGTTATTTCTAGTGTTTGCTACATGTTTACTCAGTCAAACTGAGGAGCCTCAGACATGAGAATAAATTTCACATGAAAATGATTCTGAAATAAACTGGATCTCTGCACATCAAAATGGTAACACAATTTCGGCAAGTACTAAACTTCAACTATTGATTTCAAAGCAGTCAATGATATCACATTAGCAGAAACTCAGAAGGCTTTTGCAAAAGTCTAGTAACCTGTCTCTTGATGCACATATTCAAGTTAGTTCTGCAGAAAAACAGATACATGTTGGGAGTTTTTTTCTGCATAATTCATTGATCAAAATTAGTCTCTTTGGACTTGTGCTGCTGGTAGTATTTTTATGGAAGCAGAACGCTAACTTAGTAGAGCATCGTTTTAACATTTGCTGATCACACTATATTTATACAGGTATATCTACTGGTTTTGGACAAAGTCAGAGATATGAAAATCTCAAGAGATAATATATAAAGCTGGGCAGAAATTTCACTGGTCACTGTCAAAGATAAGGTAATAATGGACTAAAACATTCATCTTAAAATTTTCATGCATTCATAATTTATCAAAATCTTATGCAATGGAATTGGCTCATTTTATAAAGTGAGATTAATTATCTTTAAAAATTGATGTGGAGCCAGGCAAAAAACAGAAATTTCCACTGTTCATCTAACAGATGCCTTTTAGACTTCACTTGAAAGAGCAGATAAAGTCTTGGTTTAACTAAAGCTGACTGTACTGATATATGCCTGCCTAGAATATTGGTTACATTTTCTGGAGTGGTGCTTGAACTCATAATATAACTATTGCAGATCTGGAGTACTTCCATTGAGTCTAGCCTGACACATAATGGTGCTGAAAGAGAAAATGTTAAACAATAGGGCTCAACGAACCAAGGAGTCCTCAAAAGATATCAATAGATTTGGGAGGAGGGAGAAGGGAGAATATCTGGAATGGGTAGAGTCTTGGATTAGGCTGACTGCTTTTCTGAGGTGGCAGAAAGTGTAGATAGCATTCATGTGTAAACAACTCTCGGCAGTTTCTTGTGGTCACGTGCAGAGCAGATACCATTCCAAATGTGATATATCCAGATAGGATGCTCTCTGTGGTACAGTAATAAAAATTGTTGAGCATAAAGGGGACATGCCAAATTTCTTTAGCAAAAATGCAAACATTCCCAATATATATCATCCATATTAATGGAATGGAATTTGCAGATTAAAAGTGTATTAAAGGGTTTAGAGGCACCTTTGATTACATAATTTAGTCATAAAATGGTGCATGGTGTAATCAGGACATTAAAAGGTCCAAATAGGCTTGAAACTGGAATAAGAACAATAAGTAATATTAAAGTATTTTCAAGGAAAGATCTAAACAATATGTTCTCTCCCAAAATTGAGTATGAGAGTAAAATCTCAACATAGATTTAGTCCTAAACAGAAAGAGATTAAAACAAATGAATTCTTGGAATGTTCAGAGAGACAAGGAAAGATGTTGTTATGTACCACTAATTATTATGAAGTCATTATTGATATGGTATAAGTGGAATGGGAACCGGCTGATATAATGCCTCTATTCAGAAAGAGCAATTAAACAGACAAACCTACACACTTACTAATGTTACTTCAATTCCACATGAAATAATGACTTTCGATGAGGCATAACACTGAGTAGCAATTTTAGGATAGTAATCCAGTAGCAGTCCATGCGGCATTTGTTGAGAGACTTTGTTATGAAAGTTACGGCATAAATTAACCTTACTAATTCATACAATGTAACGTACTGGGACTCTAAAGAGATTTCTGCAGGAAATTTATTGATTGATCCAAAATCTATGAGGATTTATGGCAAAGTTTGATAGATAATTTCACGGTGATGTATAAAAGCCCAATTTGCAGAAATGAATCCAATTGGTTAAATTTGGCTGAGTGGCAAATGTGGAGGAGCTGTAGAAATGAAGAAAGCTGCTCTGAAATAGTACAAACAGCTAAGTAGGATGATAAATATTGATACGCTGATTTTCCTTTCCTTTTTGAGGCATAATTTCAAAATGAGAAAAACATGGTGCACCCCAGAAAGCTTCTGGAACCTTCTATGAAGCTAATTGGATAACTGTTCATTTTGGAATGAGCTGGCCAAGCAGTGAATCTTGCAAAGCCTGAACAAAGAGAAAAAACATGAGTGGTGAACCCAACATCAAATTAAGGCAAAGGAGCAGAAATATGAGATGATGGAACCCACCTGGCTTCATCATTCACCCCACCCCGTTTGTTCCACCTGTCACCTGCCAGCCCATGCCACACTCCTCCTTCTCATCTATTTATACTGGCTAGCCCCCTTCTACAACCTCTGTCCTAAGCAGGGTCTTGACCCAAATGCTAGCCATCCCTCTTCCTCCACAGGTGCAGACTGAGCTGCTGAGTTCATCCAGACGTTTGCTTGGGAAGAATTAAAAATATTAAGATAACAAAAGTAGAGTCATAGAGCACTAGAGCACAGAAATAGGCTTTTGGCCCATCTAGTCTGTGCTGAATTGTTGTTCTTCCCAGTCCCTTTGAACCACACCTGGACCATACCCTCCATACCCCTGTCATCCATGTACTTATCTGAACATCGCTTATATATTGCAGTCAAACATCCATCCACCAATTCCACTGACAGCGTATTCCACACTTGTTCAACCCTCCAAGTGAAGAAGCTCCTCCTCTGGTTCACCTTACATATTTTATTTTTCATCCTTACTTTTAGTTCTAGTCCACATTCTCAGTGGGAAAAAATATCTCCTTGCATTTCCCCTACTTATAACCCTTACAATTTTCTATTGTCGTTATCAAATTTTCCAAACGGAGAAAATTCGGAAGCAGAGGTGCAAAGGGACTTGGAAGTCCTCATATTGGATTCCCTAAATGTTAACATCCAAGTTGAGTCTGCAGTAAGGAAGGCAATGCCATGTTAGCATTCATTTTGAGAGGACTAGAGTTTAAAAGCAAGGAAGTAATGCTGAAGCATTGATCAGATCACACTTGGGAGTGCTGTGAGCAGTTTTATCTATGAAAGGATGGGCTGGTATTGCAAATGGTCCAAAGGGAAGATCACAAGAATGATGCTGAGAATAAAAGGGTTAATGTATGGGGAGGATTTGATTGCTCTGTGCCCATATTCCCTGGAGTTCAGAAGAATGAGAGTGGATTTCATTGCAACATCGAATATAAGACTATAAGATATAGGAGCAGAATTGGGGCATTCAGTCCTCGAGCCTGCTCCACCATTCCATCATGGCTGATCTCGGATCCCACTTAACCTCTTTCAATAACACTGAAAAACCTAGAAAGAGTTGTCATGTAGAGGCTGTTCGCTTTCGCAGTGGATTCTTGGACCAGAGGGCAGAAGGGTGTCTTTTTAGAATAGAGATGAGGAGTAATATCTTTGGCCAGAGGGTGGTGAATCTGTGTAATTCATTGCCATAGTCAGCTGTAGAGGCCAAGTCACTGGATGTATTTATAGTGGTGGTTGGTAGGTTTTTTTTGGTAATTTTTTTTATTGAAGTTCATCAAACAAACATTTCCATAAGATGTATTTCAGACATTGTACATATACATCATATAATCATATATATCACAAATCTCCACAAAGTATTTATGATTAGTAAGGGTGTCAAAGGTTAAGGAGAGGAGGTAAGAGAATAGAACTGAGAGAGATAATAAATCAGCCATGATGGAATAGTGGAGTGGGCTCAATGAGCCAAATGGCCTTATTCTGCTCCTATGTCTTATAATCTTATGGTCAAATCTACCCTCATTTTCTTGTGCTCCAGGTAATAATGTCCTAACCTATTCAACCTTTCTGTATAACTCAGATCCTCCTGTAAGTAGTTAACAAGAACTAGATGCAATACTCCAAATTTGGTCTCAGCAATGCCTTACACAATTTCAGCATAACATTCCAACTCCTGTACTTTGATTTATGAAGATCAATGTGCCAAAAGCATCCTTTTTTGACCCTATCTACCTGTGATGTCACTTTCAAGGAATTGTGATTTAGTATTCCCAGATCCCTTGTTCTACCACACTCCTCAGTACTCCATCGTTCACTGTGTATGCCCTACCCTGGTTTTTATGCCAAAGTGCAACAACTCACACTTGCCTGCATTAAATTCCATCTGCCATCTTTCAGTCTATTTCTAAGCTGGTCCATATCCTGCTTCAAGCTTTGATAGGTATCCTTGTCTTCATATCATCCACAAATCTGCTCATCCAGTTAATCACATTATCATCCAGATCATTAATATAGATGGCAAAGATCAACAGATCCAACACTGATCCCTGCAGTATACTATTAGTCACAGGCCCCCAGTCAGAGAGGCAACCGTCTAGTACCACTCTCTGGCTTCTTAAGTGGATCAATTTTGTCCAATGTTATCCTTTTGCTCTTAATATATCTGTAGCCATCTTTCAGTCCTCTGGTGCCTCACTCTTGGCTAAGGACATTTTAAATACTTTTGCTAGGGCCCCTTCAATTGCCGCACTAGCCTCCCAAAAGATCGAAGGGAACACCTTGTCTTTCCCAAGGAATAATATGCCTAAAGACAGCAAACACCACCTCTTCTGTAATCCTGAAATGACAACTCCCCACAAATTAAAGCTAAGCTGTCCAATCAATAGCTGAGAAAAATGAATGTAGACAATAGAAACAATGATCACTAAAGAAGCTTTAGCTAAACTTGAAAGATTCAAACCAAAAGGTTGATCAGATCTCCAGTAGTCGAGACCCAACGGTCAAATCGCAGGGTTATGTGGGGGAAGTTGGAGGTCCATTGTCCACAATTCCACTGAAGGTCTCTGTGGGAAGTAGGTGGTTAGTTGAGTGAAAGGGAGGAAAGGGGCTTGTTTTGCTGTTGTTTTGTTGCTTGTTGTGTTCTGTGCTTTTCTACTGAGTATACTGGCCATGCAATGTTGTCATTAGAATTTGTGCTGATACTTCTGGGCTGCCCCCAGTACTTAAGATATAGGAGCAGAATTAGACCATTTGGCCCATCGAGTTTTCTGAATTCTAGTAAATACGGACACAGAGTTATCAAATGCTCTTCGTATGTCAAGCCATTCAATCTTGGAAACATTTTCATGAACCTCCTTTGAACCCTCTTCAGTTTCAGCACATCTTTTCGAAGATAAGGGGCTAACAGTATACCAAGTGAGGCCTCACCAATGCTTTGTAAAGTTTCAACATTACATCCTTGCTTTTATGTTCCAGACTTCCTAAAATGAATGCTAACATTGCATTTGCCTCCTTCACCACAGACTCACCCTGCAAATTAACATTTAGCAAACACGGCACAAGGACTCCCAGGTGCATTTGCACCTCCGTTTTTTTGTATTTTTTCCCCACTTAGAAAATAGTCAATGCTTTCACTTCTTCTACCAAAGTGTATGGCTGTGCTCTTCCCGACACTGTATTCCATCTGCCATTTCTTTGCTTATTCTCCTAATCTAAGTCCTTCTGTAGCCTCTCTACTTCCTCAAAACTACCAGCCCCTCCACCTATCTTCATATCATCTGCAAACTTTGCAACAAAGCCATTAATTCCATTATCTAAAACACTGACATATAATGTAAAAAGAATCAGTCCCAACACGAACACCTGCGGATCACCACTAATCACCGGCAGCCAACCAGAAAAGGCTCCTTTTATTCCCTCTCTTTTGCTCCTGCCAATCAGTCACTGCTTTATCCATGCTAGAATCTTTCCTGTAATATCCAGGGCTCCTAGCTTGTTAAACAGCTTCATGTGAGGCACCCTGTCAAAGGCCTTCTGAAAATCCAAGTACAGAACATCAACTGATTCTCCTTTGTCTATCCTGCTTGTTAGTCCCTCAAAGAATTCCAACAGACTTTTCAGGCAAAGTTTTCCCTTGCAGAAACCATGGCCTATTTTATCATGTACCTCCAAGTACCCTGAGACAATCAACTTCAACAACTTCCTAACTACTGAGATCAGACTAACTGGCCTGTAGTTTCCTTTCTTCTGCCCCTCTCCCTTCTCGAAGAATGGAGTGACATCTGCAGTTTTCCAGTCTTCTGGAACCATTCCAGAATCTAGTGATTTTTGGAAGAGCCTCCACAATCTCTTCAGCCACCCACCTCTTTCAGAACCCTGGGGAGTACACCATCTGGTCCAGGTGACTTATCTACCTTCAAACCTTCAGTTTCCCAAGAATCTTCTCTCTAGTTATGGTAACTTCGCACACGTCATGGCCTCTGACATCTGGAACTTCCACCATTCTGCTAGTATCTTCCATAGTGAAGACTGATGCAAAATACTTATTCATTTCACCCACCATTTCTTTGATCCCCATTACCACATCTCCAGCATCATTTACCAGCATTCCAATATCCACTCCAGCCTCTCTTTTACACTCCATGTATCTGAAGAAACTTTTGGTATCCTTTTTAATATTATTGGCTAGCTTACTTTCGTATTCTATTTTTACCTTCTTCATGACTTTTTTTAGTTGCTTTCTGTTGCTTTGTAAAACCTTCCCAATCTAATTTCCCACTAATTTTTGCTCTATTATATGCCTCCCTTTGGCTTTTCTGCTGGTTTTGACTTCTCTTGTTAACCACAGTTGTGTCATCTTGCCTTTAGAACACTTCTTCCTCTTTGGGATGTATACATCCTGTGCCTTCCGAATTGCTTCCAGAAATTCCAGCCATTGCTGTTCTGCTGTCATCCCTACCAGTATTCTTTTCCAATCAATTCTGGCCAGCTCCTCTCTCGTGCCTCTGTATTTCCCTTTTCACCACTATAATACTGATACATCTCATTTAGCTTCTTCTTCTCAAATTTCAGGGTGAATTTGATCCACTTTCCCCAAATGGTTCTTTTACCTTATGCACTCTAATCAATTCTGGTTCATTGCACAACACCCAGTCTGGAATAGCTGATCCTGTAGTGGGCTCAACCATGAGCTGCTCTAAAAAGCCATCTTGTAGGCACTCTAGATATTCCTCCCTCCTGGAATCTAACACCAACCTGATTTTCCCAATCTACCTGCATATTGTAATCTCCCATGACTATTGTAACATTACCCTTTTGGCATGCATTTTCTATCTCCTGTTGTAATTTGTAGACCATAACCTTGCTAGTGTTTGGGGGTCTGTTTACAACTCCCGTCAGAGCCTTTTTACTCTTGTAGTTCCTTAGCTCTATTCACAATGATTCAACATCTTCCGACCCTCTGTCAGCTCTTTCTAATGATTTGATTTCATTTTTTACCAACAGAGCAACACTGCCCCCTCTGCCTTCCTGCCTGTCCTTTCAAAACAATGTGTTTCTTTGGACAGTAAGCTCCCAGCTATAGTCTTCTTTCAGCCGTGATACAGTGATGTCCACAACATCATACCTGCCAATCTGCAACTGTGCTACAAGTTCATCGACCTTATTCTGTATACTGCGCACATCCAATATGAAACATGCAGTCCTGTATTCACCCTTTTCAATTTCGTCCACCTTTTACATTGCAACTCATCCTGTTGTCTGCAATTTTGCCTATCAACAGCCTCTCGTCACTATACATTGCTTGTTTGTAAACCAGTTTCCTCAGTTTCACAAAGAAGAGAAAATCTGCAGATGCTGGAAATCAAACCAACCCACACAAAATGCTGGAGGAACTCAGCAGACCAGGCAGCATCTATAGAAAGAGGTACAGTCAAGATTTTAGGTCGAGACTCTTCCTCAGGACTGCAGGAAAAAAGATGAGGAGTCAGAGTAAGAAGGTGCAGGGAGGAAGCATCGACTGTACACTTTTCCATAGATTCTGCCTGGCCTGCTCAGTTCCTCCAGCACTTTGTGTGTGTTACCTCATCTTCAGCAATGTCATCTGCTTTTCCTTTGATCCTTCTTGCATTGAAACATATGCAGCTCAGGATACCAGTTTCACCATGCTCAGCATCTTTAGGTTGTGCTGGTTGTTAACACAAATGGTGCATTGAACTGTATGTTTTGATGTACATGTGATAAATAAATGAATCTGAATCTGAGAAACTCGAGGAAGTTTGACTCATTTAACTCTGAAACTGATAGGCAACACAGTTCACTATTAAGAAAGCTAACAGAATTCTGGACTGAATAGCTAGACTCTAGAGAACAGAGAACAGAATACCAGAATGATAAAGTTATGATTGGACTTTGCTGTAACCTGGTCAGACCTACCTTAAGCATATTGTTCAGTTCTGGTCTGTTAAAAGCATAGCAAACTAGCAAGAGGTGAGGTTCTTACTAATACTAATTAACTTGCAGAAAAGGTCAAGTTCAAACCAGAAAAAGAGCACCAGTATCGATACCAGAAGGTGCTACTTTGCACACAGTGAATGAACATTTTCTTTAATAGACTTTCAGGAAGAGTGCTGAAGATAAAATCCTTATGACCATTAATGAAGCAACTGGCTACAGCACTGGGGAGAGGGGAGTATAGAATTCTTCAAAATTAACATAAGCAAAATAGCCTTCATTATGTGCAGGTATTTTTATTTTAAAATAAGGTGTTGTAACTAAGTTTGGTAAAGAAACACATTTACTTTTTCAAACCATTTGTATTTCAATGTTGCCATTTTTCAGACTATGGGTGATGATTAACACAAGAGCCTTAAAAACTTATTTTACACTTTATATTTAGACCTACAGCATTTCTCATTTCACAAACTATTGGCTGAAACAAATTTGAACAATTAACTGATATTCAGAAAAGATACTTGAATTTCAAGCATTGCCTTTCAATCAAGTAGACTTGTAAAACTAAATAAATAACAAAACCACAACTTTAAATAAAACATAGATTTTAACTCCACAGCCTTCACTCAATTCCTATTCTTTTTTAAGATTTTCTGGAATAACAGATAGATGTTTATACTGCAGGTCTTTTAATCATTGGATTGGCTAAAAATCCAACTCCCGGACCATCAGTGATGTGTAGAGATGAACTAAACTATGACTAGATTTATGAGCACCCGCTAAAAATGGGGCTATAAAAGTATACTCATGTACATAAAGGTACACACTTACATCCTCAGCAGATGACGCAATGATCTACGTTTCCTCTTTCATATGGCATTTTGCGCTCCAACACATTTTTTCATATCATTTGGGAGAAACGAGCTATCAGATGGGCCTGTTGCTCCAAGGCTTTCACTAATGCTTCTCCATTTCTGGCCAAGAGATGGTGCAGTACTGCAGTGTGGAACTGATTCTAGTCAGTTTTTTATTTTCCATGCCATGAAGTGTAGTGACACAAAGCATTTAATCTATCAATTCTCCTGAGAATTAATGATATTCACCCACTGAAGACTGCCCCACATTCAAGTTGGTTGAGAATATAACACTCAAGACCCCAGGTGGGAATCTAATACTCTGTGGCAACAATTCTTGGAGCCTTCTGTTCTGCACAGAATTAAACAATACCATCTGTTTAAAATCAGAGAAAATTATTAAACATCGCCATGCTATTCAACAAAACACTTTATAGTATGCCATTAAATTTATATGACAGCTTCAATAACAACAAGCAAATGAAAATTATGTGAAACTGATCAAGTGCATTCTTCACGCAGTGATGGATTTAAGATTTAAATGTCAGTGAAACAGAATCTTCCTTAAAAAGAGAAAGAATCCAATAATAATGGAACAAGTACATGATCTCAGAATAGCAGGATTTCAGAAATATAAAACTACTCAAGTTGTTCCATGTAAAAAAACACTGAATCAAACAAAAATGGATAGCCATAAATCACGTATTAAGTTACAGTGTTATGGTAACTATCTGAGTAAGAGTATAATCACTTAAAATTGCAATAAGTTTGGCTGAATCAGTCACTGCTTTGTATATTATTTGCAATAAAATTAAATCAATATACCATTAAACCTGTAATTTCCATAATTTCTGCTGTTTACTTCTTTAATATTTGAATAAATTTTGTTTTTGTTCAGGCAGCCAGTATGGCTCTAAGAAGGAAAGCCATACTCTTAAAAGTTCATTTAGGATTATGACTTTCCCTTAAAATGGGTATAAACGATATGAAACAAAATCTTGCGAATTGATGCAATATCAGTGAACTTTAACTATTCTTAAACCTTAACGTAAGGATTAATTTTATTTCCAGATACTGGACTTTATATTTAACAAATATTGTGCTATTTAGAAAATAACATTAAAGACAGGAGCAAGAATTGGCCACCTAACCCTTTGTGTCTACTCTGCCACACATTAAGGTCATAGCTGATTTTCCACCTCGGTCTTTTTTCAGCACGGCCCCATATTCCAGGATTCCTTTAATGTCCACAAGTACTATATTGATCTGTTTTGTTTATAGAGAATTCCAAAGATTCACTACACTGAGTACAGAAAAGTCTCTGCATCTCAGTGCTAAATGCCTAAACCCTTGTCCTGAAGCAATGCCCAAATCCTAAAGTCCAACTTTCCATATCTTCCTGACATCTTGCCTGAAAACAGCAATGCCCAGCTGTGAATCTAGTTCTTTCTGCAAAGTATGCTTAGGTGGCTAACAACAATATTTATGACAAAAATATCATGGGACAATTGGTAGCTCCTTATCATTCCTTGGCTTAGTTTCACAATGCCTATCTTCTACACTGAAGAGATAGGTTGGTTGCACTCTCACAAACATTAGCCAGTCCTTGCTGTGGTTCATTGCTAACGGATTTGTGAAAAGCTCAAAGTAGCTCTTGCCATCAACTGTTCCACTTGATTTTCTTTTATTTTCCTATGGTGAAGTTCAAGATAACCTCAAATATGAAATGTGTTTTAATTTATTGATATAATAAATTTATTTTTATAAAATCAAATGCATGGTTTCCCCATTATGTGCTCTGGAATCCCATTCACAACCCAATGAAAATTTCATAATTAGCTAAGAACTTGTTAATTCTTTATCCAGTTTGTAATTAAAAATTACACGAAAAATATTTACATCAGATGTCTAAAATGTTTGTGCAGATACAAATTTTTTTTAAATGCATGGTTAAAATAATAAAAAGTTAATAGCTGCTTTGGCTAATGAATGTACTGAAACCTTCAGTTCAGATAGAACCTTGATTTGAATTTGAATTGACTTTACTTCTTACATGCTACACATACGCAAGGAGTAAAAATCTTTACATTACATCTCCATCTAAATGTACAATGTGCAATTTATAGTAATTTGTAATAAATAGTATGTACAACAAAACAGTCAATATAGCATAGAAATACAATTGTATCAGTGTGAACTAATCAGTCTGATGGCCTGGTGGAAGAAGCTGGTCCTGGCTTTAATGTGGCGGTACAATTTTCTGGATGGTAGCAGCTGGAACAGTTTGCGGCCAGGGTGACTCAGGTCCCTGATGATCCTTCGGACCCTTTTTACACACGTGTCTCTGTAACTGCCACATGTAGAAGTTCACATCTACAGATGCATTGGGCTGTCAGCACCATCTCTGCAGAGTCCTGCAATTGAGGGAGGTACAGTTCCCATACCAGGCAGTGATGCAGCCAGTCAGGATGCTCTCAATTGTGCCCCTGTAGAAAGTTCTTATGATCTGGGGACTCATGCCAAACTTCCTCAACCGTCTGAGGTGAAAGAGGCGCTGCTGAGTTTTTTTCACCACCCAGCTGGTATGTACAGACTATGTGAGATCCTCGGTGATGTATATGCCAAGGAACTTAAAGCTGTTTACGCTCTCAACCCCGTATTTATTGATGTCAATAGGGGTTAGTCTGTCTCTATTCCTCCTGTAGTCCACAACCAGCTCCTTTGTTTTTGCGACATTGAGGGAGAAGTTGTTTTCATGACAGCACTGTGTCAGGGTGATGATGTCTTCTCTGTAGGCCGCCTCATTATTATTTGAGATAAGGTCAATGAATGTAGTATCATCAACAAATTTAATTAGCAGATTGGAGCTGTGGGTGGTGACACAGTCATGAGTATACAGAGAGTAAAGTACAGAGGATTAATGCTACAGAAAGCTTGCACATAGGAAATTATAGGGCAGTTAGCCTGACTTCAGTGGTCAGGAAGATGTTGGGGTCTATCATTAAGGATAAGGTTTTGGCGTACTTGGAGGCACATGACAAAATGGGCCAATGTCAGCATGGTTTCCTTAAGGGGAAATCTTGCCTGATAATTCTTTTGGAATTCTTTGAGGAAATTACAAGCAGGGTAGACAAAGGAGAGTCAGTGGATGTTGTTTCCTTGGATTTTCAGAAAGGCTTTTGACAAGGTGCTGCACATGAGGCTGCTTAACAAGGTAAGAGCCCATGGCATTTCAGTAAATTGTGAGCAGTAAATTGAAGTTAAAAGCACAGGTTGGCCCACAGACCAAAAGTTATGGTTTGCAAAATGGTGCCATTGAGATGTTTGCATATGCATCAGTGAAATGTTAAGACCTGCATCACGTCAGGCAACTAAGGGTTTAAGGCACACACGTACAAACAAGCTGGATGAACTCAGCAGGTCGGGCAGCATCCCGAAATGAGCAGTCAACGTTTCGGGCCGAGACCCTTCGTCAGGATTTATCCTCGTCGAGCAACACCTGTTGGTAGGCGTGGCTCATGTCCAGCTTTGTGAACAGCTTACCCCCTGACAGGGTCACAAACAGGTCATCCACCCATGGCAATGGGTACTCCTCCAGCTTAGAGACCTGATTCCCCGTAAGCTTGTAGTCCCCACATATCCTCACCATTTTATCTGCCTTCAAAACTGGAACAACAGGAGCCGCCCACCTTGAAAACTGGACGGGCTCAATGATGCCCAGCCCCTGTAAACGTACCAGCTCCACCTCGACTTTGCCTTTCATGGCATAGGTCACTGACCTGGGCTTAAAAAAACGTGGTGTGGCCTCAGGGTCAACATTGAGTTTCACGGTCACACCCTTCAGTGTGCCCAGCTCGTCCCTGAAAACGTCACTATACCGCTGCAGAATGTCCTCCGTTGTGCGTACATACTTAATTTAGTAAGGATTTAAGGCTACGTCCACACTACACCGGATAAATCCGTAGCCGAAGCTTTTTCTCTTCAGTTTTACTTTTAAGTTCTCCTGCGTGAAAGCCAACAGCTGTCCGTCGTTATAAGTTTTTCTAGTCTGTAACTACACAAACGCGCACTTTTATGGCGAGATTCGACACCAAACATGTCGCTTGTTTTCGGTAGATGTGTCCTGCGCATGCACAGTAGGAGGAGATTCGCCGAAATCTCCGTTTCAATGTGGATAGAGATATTTGTTTTAATGCATAGTGTGGTCGCCTATCGTTTTTACGCAAAACCGGCGTTTTCAAAAGTATCCAGTCTAGTGCAGATGTAGCCTAAGTAATTTGCACCATTGTAAACCAGTTCAAGGAAGCCTGCAGACCAGTTAGCTCACACAAACCCCAATTTTGGTCATCTAGCTCTTTGTCTTCAGATGTTTTCAGAATATCTGCATAAATTAGTTTGTCCCAACAGGTGTATTTGAACATTCAGAGGTACCTTCCATTATAGATATGCAATTCAAAGAAAGCATTGTCAACCAAAATATTGAAGTAAATGAAGTTATTGTAACTATTGAAATTATATTAGATCACATACTGTTACCTTTGAACTTTAGGGTATAAAAGTGTAATGTACCTCTGAGTTTGAAAGACTCTTTCTAGAGGATCTCCAGAAAAATGCCTGCTTGTAGTGATGAATAAAGACTTCGATATCACCCGCTTCAATGTGCCTCTGGTAACTTCAATAACAGTCACAATACTCATTAGCGGGTCAGAAGTGCAGAGGATCAGTAACTTTAAATTCTTGGGCGTTATCATATCAGGGGATTTGTCCTGGGACTAGTCATTTCAAAGAAAGCAAGCAGTGCCTCTACTTCTTTAAAAGCTGATACAGATTCAATATGTCATCTACAGCTCTGACAAACTTCTATAGATGCACCGTGAATAGTTGCATCACTGTCTGGTATGGCAACACCAATGCATTAGACCAGAAAAGCCAACAAGAAGTGGTGGATACAGCCCAGCTCCTCATTGCAAAAGCACTCCCCACTATTGGGCACATCTACAAAGAACAGTACCACAGAAAAGCAGCATCCATCATCAATTTCAAATGTTTGCATTGTTTCTGTTCCTCTCTTATCGCTCCCTGTTAATCCATATGTATTTCACTTTTTATTTCCATTTGGCATTGATTTCAGTTTTGTAATGTATATTTTCTGATTTAAACTTTGTGCTGTTCCATGATGGCTCTTTAATTTGACTGCCTAATGAAAGCACAGTTCAAAGTTCAAACTTCAAAGTAGATTTATTATCAAAGTACATACATGTCACCATAGACAACCCTGAGTTTTGTCTTCTTGCAGGCATACACAGTAAGTACAAGAAACCCGGTAGAATCAAAGAAAGACAGCACCCCCTAAAGCACAGACAATGTGCAAAGGACAACCAACTCTGCGAATATAAAAGAGAAAAATATAATAAGTTAGCAATAATATTGAGAATGTGAGATGAAGAGTCCCTGAAAGTAAGTCTGTTGGTTGTGCGTTCAGTGATGGGAGTGAGTGCAGGTGAGTGAAATTGTTCCCTCTGGCTCAAGATCCTAATGGTTGATGAATAATAACTGTTCTTGAAACTAGTGGTGTGGCTCCTAAGGCTCCTGTACCACCTTCCTTATGGCAGCAGCGAGAAGAGAATATGGCCTGGGAAGTAGGGGTCTTGATAATGGATTATGCAACAGAGATCTATTTAGATGTGTTCAGTGGTGAGTAGAGCTTTACCCATGATAGACTGGACTGTATCTACTACTTTTTCTAGAATTTTCCATTCAAGAATATTGGTGTTTCCATACTAGGCAGTGATACAACCAGTCAATAAACTTTACACCACACATCTCTACTTTCTCTACTATTTCCATCTTTATTTTCCAAACAATGGGAAGATTGCGGAAATCCCCTCATATTATTTTATCAATTTTTACTAAAATAACAACTCAAAAATGTGCCAACATGTCTTTTTCCCTTCTACCATTATTTGTTTTGAGGACCTGGAGTACACTCTCTCTGTGGTGTGATTAGCCCTTTGTTCTTCAACAATTCAGCACATAATGCCTCAATTATTAAACCTTGAAAGCTATAATCACTTTAAGTTTAAGGCTCATTTTGCCCATTGCAATCATCACCATTTTAATTTTCCTTTCCATCTCATCCATTAAATCTGAAACCAGGAGAGTTGAACAGCACTCTCAGGCCATGATTCAAAATTGATTTTGATTTCATTTATCCACACTTCAGACTTTCCCTTTAGCTCATCAGTCTTATTTCCTGGATTCCTTGCACCAAAGAACAAACCTTTAAGTAATTTCAAGACTTTGTTTCCCTAGTCTATTAAATATACCCATTAATCTCTCTGTTTCCCATTTCTACTTTGCATCCTTCTCCTCTGCATCAAAACACAGGTTTGTATCCCTTGATATTTTCTGGATAATGCAAATCTGCTTTTGCTGAACTGGTAAAATCTGGTAACATAAATGCCTTCATCAGCTATTTAACCAATATACTATGGTTGTTAAAACAATCAACTGAACCATAATATGATTTATCTCCTCAGAGTTCTCTTCCTTGACTATTAAGTTACTCCATGCCTCCTCTCTCTGCAATTTCCCCAAGCCATGCAAAAATCCAAGGTCTCTCCTTGTATTTTGAACATCATAATTTTTAACCTAATCTGGTGGCTATCACTTCAGCAGCCAAAGTAACGAACTCGAGAACCATCTTTCTGAAACTTCCCTCCTTGAAAATTATCATTAAAGACTATCTTTCTTTTTAATAAAGCTTTAATAAGTAAGATGGAGTAACTAACTTTATTTGTTCAATATGGTAACAGTAAAATACCAAATACATGCAAATCAATTTTTTTGTTGTTAAAATAGTAAAAATGCCAAATAGAAAGTCATATATTCAACTAGAGGCAACACTTGTGTGTCCCATAGATGCAAGGTTATCATTTTGCATTTGAAAATAGTTTCATGTATGTTTGTAGCATAAACATAAGTGCATCTAATTTTTGTACTACTGGAAGAAATTATAAGTAAAGATACCCTTTATTAATAAGCACAAAAGAGATTTGTTATTTGTGTATCTCAAAGATTTTAACTAACTGGCTTTCTGTTTTCCCTTTTAAAAGAAACAGCAGTGCTAACTGTGCACTATGCATTTTAAAAATACTTCCCTTAACAGAAACAATGACTGATCTAATTACAAAATGATGAAAACACTCAGATTCTAAAATGTTACCAATTATACTTCACAGACATGTTGAAAAAAGAAACAAAAGATACGAATTTGAAAAGAGTATATGTGAATAAATAGTAAGAAGACCTTAGTTCATTTTATGATAATACAGAAAATAGATGGAAGACCTTTATAGCTTGAAGATACTTGCTCATTAAAGAATGCCAAGCACTGAAATACCATGAACAGCAGGTAATTCAAGTTTGTATGAGAGAAAATAAAAGACTAAAACTGACTGAAGTTGGTCAGTTCACACAGCCAAAGCAGTTCAAATGATTAACAATTGAATACTGAAGACATCATAGGTTAAATTAGGTTCAGCTATGCCCCTGTTGAAAATCCTTTTTTTTCATAAAATTCATTTGAATTAGCAAACCTGATAAAAATCAAAGCTCCAGAGTGGCAAGAGTTCCAGAAGTAACTATTCTACACAGCAGCTTACTCGTTATACAGCAGACAATGTGAGGATAAAAGCTAAAAATGAGGTCAGAGAGGTTAAAGTGATCCAACTGATGGAAGAACCAATTATTCCACTTAAACAGAACATTTTCATGTAGTATGAATTAACTGGCACGTATATATTAGCAATATTTTAGCAATAAGAGAAATAATGGTTGCTTTATGGAAAACAGTGTTCTGACATGTCATGGGCAACATTCCTTCAGAGTCGATGAAAGAAATCATGTAAATACCACAATCTCCCAACACAAAAGAATCTTTTATTTAAAAACATCCTTCTTCAAATTTCCTATCATTTCTCTATAGACAATGGAAAAAGCTGATGTAGATCTCCAACCCTGACACATCATTTATACTGAAAAGCAACCAATAATAAGGGGTAATGGCCTAGGCCAAAGGATAAACTGAATATGTTATATTTTTCATTACAACTTTGATTTCACAACATTTATTAGTTTCTACATGTGTGAAGCATTGGATGGGATAAACATAGTGAGGATAAACTATTTGATAGATTACAGGCTAGTTCCATTAACTTCTCTTATATGCTAATTATTAGAGATGACTCTGAAGGACTATTCATTTAGAAATGCACAAGTACATTAGGGAGAGTTAGTTTGGATCCTATTCAGCCCAATGGAAATTTTGATGCAAGTGATAGGGATAATGCCTCAGTTTACCTTGCATTGAGCTCAAAAGCTTTTGATATTGTCCTCAGTTAGCCAAGTCAAAAACTCAGTGACAACAAGGATAATGGTTCACAAGTGATTTTATGATTGGAAGGATTAGTATGCATAATTTTTGTAGTATATAATCACTTTTATTAAGTACTTCCTGTATCTAATAAAGTGGTCACTAAGTGTATGTCCGTAGTCTTTTGCTGCAGTAGTCCATCCACTTCAAGGTTCAGAGTTGTTCTTCTGCACACCACTGTTGTAATGTGTGGCTTTTTCAGTTGCTGTCATTTTCCAGTCAGCTTGAAGCAGTCTGACCATTCTCCCTGACCTCTCTCATTAATGGGGCATTTTCACCCACAGACCCACTGCTAACTGAATGTTTCTTGTTTTGTTTATGACACATTCTCTGTAAACTCTGGAGAATGTTACATGTGAAAATCCCAGGAAATCAACAGTTCCTGAGATACTCAAGCCACCCCATCTGGCAACAAAGAGCATTCCGTGGTCAAAGCCACTTCGATCACTTTTGACACTGATCAACAGAGAAACAACCCTTGCATGTCAAAGTGAAAACAGATCTCTACAAACTGATCTAAGTTACAGATATAAAACTCAAATAATTGATAGCATAGGTATTCACCTGCTTAAATATTTAATAGATGCGCCTTTGGCAGCAATTACAGCCTTGAGTCAGTGTGGATAGGTCTCTATCAGCTTTGAATATATAAGGACACTGCAATTTTTCCACATCCTTTTTTTAAAAACTGCTCAAGCTCTGTCAGAATGTATGGGGATTGTGAATGAACAGAAAGTTTCAGAAAGCCACAAATTTTCTTTTGGATTGAGGTCTGGACTCTGACTTAGTCACTCTAGGACATTAACTTTGTTGTTTTAAGCCATTCCTGTGTAGCTTTGGCTTTATGTTTGGGGATATTGTCTTGCTGGAAAACAAATCTCCCAAATTGCAGTTCTCTTGCAGACTGCATCAGGTTTTCCTCCAGGATTTTCCTGTATTTTGCTGCATTCATTTTACCCTCTACCTTCACAAGCCTTCCAGGGTCTGCTGCAGTGCAGCATTTCCACACCATGATACAGCCACCACCGTGCTTCACAGTAGGGATGGTGTGTTTTTAATGATGTGCAGTGTTTGGTTTATGCCAAACATAGTGTTTAATCTGATGGACAAAAAGCTCAATTGCGGTTTCATCAGAACCTTCTTCCAGCTGACTTCAGAGTCTCCCACATATCTTCTGCCAAACTCTAGCTGAGATTTCATGTGAGAGTTTTTCAACAATGGCTTTTTCTTTGCCTCTCTCCCATAAAGTTGTGGCTGGTGAAGCACCCGGGCAACAGTTGTGTATGCACAGTCTCTCCCATCTCAGCCACTGAAGCTTGTAACTCCTCCAGAGTTGTCATAGGTCCATTGGTCCCCATCTTGCACAGCCCCTCAGTTTTTGAGGATGGCCTGCTCTAGGCAGATTTACAACTGTGTCATATTCTTTCCATTTCTTGATGATTGACTTAACTGTACTCTAAGGGATATTCAGTGACTTGGAAATTTTGCTGTAACCATCTCCTGACTTGTGCTTTTCAATAATCATTGTGCAGAATGCTTGGAGTGTTCTTTTGTCTTCATGGTGTACATTTTGTCAGGTTACTGACTCACCAGCAGATGGACCTTCGAGATACAGGTGTATATTTACTACAATCAATTGAAACACTTCGATTGCGCACAGGTCTCCAAAAACAGATCTCCACTTAACCGATTTTTTTTTTGTCATACTCTGCCATACTCTGCCAGAGCCTCGGCGACCACTTTTCTTTCCAAGTGGTTGTCTTGGAGGAAAGTTTCTGTCAGTGGTCCCCCACGTCCTTCTCACAGCGCAGTGTTTTTTTTTATGAGGGCGAGTTACGAGCTTGACACTCAACACGGCATGGATGGAAAGCGTGTCCGGGAGCAGCTCAACTGGATTCAAACTCAGGAACCTTCACTCTGGAGTCCAGCGCTGATATCACTGCGCCACCAGCCGGCCTACTTAGCTAATTATGTGACTTCTAAAACCAACTGGCTGGCACCTGTGATGATTTGGTGTATCATATTAAAGTGGGGGGGGGTGAATACTTAATCAGTTATTTTGTATTTTATATTTTCAATTAGTTTAGTTTACCTTGTAGAGATCTATTTTCACTTTGACATGGAAGAGACTTTCTGTTGATCAGTGTCAAAAAAGCCAAATTAAATCCACTGTGATTCAATGTTGTATAACAATAAAACATGAAAACTTCCACAGTGGGTAAATTCTTCTTATAGACACTGTATAATATATATGTTATATAATAATAGTTTAAATGGACACAACAACATAAAGATTTCTGTAGATAACACATATATTGGTGATGTAGTTGACATTCAGAAGGAAAGCTTTAATCCACAGAAAGACAAAGTTAGATCCAGGAAAAAAAGTGGCAATTGGAATTCATTCTGAAGAAATCTAAGGTAATATACTTGCAGAGGAAAATAACAAGTGGGATATCACAGAGGTAAGCAGATTTGTAAATTTAATAGAACAGCTTGATGAAATTATTAAAGATGAACTAAGAATGATTTCTTTTACTAGCTGTAGTATAAATGTAGGTGGGGGTCATGTTTTACTATTTACAAAAATTAGATCACATATAAATACTCCACAAATTTCTGATCACAATGTAAAGAAAATGTGAATGCACTGGAGATTGCCAGCATGTAGCCGAAGTTAGAAATATCCAGCTGGGTGGAACAATTCCACATTTTGGGGTTTCTTTCTCTGCCACAGAGCAGTTTGATGGAGACTTAATTGAGGTATGTAGTACCAAGGGAGTAGACACAATAAGGACATTCAGGAGTTCCCTGAGTAGAGTTAAAAACAAGGATGAGAGCATTAAATCAATTGGCTGAAGAATGCAAGGAGATAAGCAGGAAACTTTTTCACCTGGAAATATATTGGGGTTGAGAACTACTCATCCAAAAAAGTTGTAGAGGAAAGAACGTCAAATCATATTTAAAAAGCATTTGGATGTTCACTCAAAGTACTTTGAACTTCAACCTACAGTCCAAGTCCTAGATGCTCATTTAGGCTGCATAGCTCATTTAATATTTTCATATATTTTATATATTTCAATAAAACATTTGATGGGTTTCCAACAATTGGGAAAGAGGAATTGAACTTGTCATTGAGAGGGGGGCATATAGGAGAAGAGCAACTCTGGCACCTCTTGTACATCTTACTGAATGTTTCTATTCATTGAAATCTATAAATGGCGGGTAGATCAGGCAGATAATCGACACACTGGTTTTCTAATGATTTAAGCTGCAGCCATGCTCTATATTATGAGTTATAAGAGAAAAAAATTATACATTCTGAAGGGAGAAGCAATTTTCATATTTTCTTCTCCTCAGGGAGGTCCGATCCTTCAGGCAATTATTAGTTTTGATGGATTGAGTAGTCTTTTGAAGTGTGGACTGCAAATTAGCATTTGAAGGCATCATGACAAACCACAACTGACTCAGAGTCAAATTGTTGAGATGCTGTAGGGTCTCTGGCACACTGTACTTACATTGCTATTACCACCGCCCAATTTCCTGATATACTGATGGACTCTCAAGTGGCCAAAGGTGAAGGGCAAGGGTATTCCAGGCAAAAAACAGAAGGCCCCAAGGAAAATTGTGTTGCTGAATCCTAACATGCATTATTAAATGGGTCACAGGGCCCCAAGGATTAGGCTAGTATATTTAATGAAGGACAAGGATTTAAACAGGTAAATTAATACCAGGAAGAGTCTTCTAAAAGATGTAACCCTCCAAATGTGACAAGTTGTAACACATTCCCTCTATCATGAGTAACCTGGCTTGTCTGAGAACAAGTAAAAATAGCCCAAAGCCTGGATCCCTCCTGCACCTCTCACTTGTATTGGGAATTTGGATGTGAAAAAGTGCAGCTAGACTCATGTCTAATGGATTGGCATCTGGGGGAGGGATTCAGACTGGTGATGTATAAGTTCACTACATGTTTATTTACAAAAAAACATTACTCTCTATCCAAAAACATCTGCTTATTCCATCCTCTAGAATCTTGCTGAAACTGATTTCTCATCCCCTCTTCAAATCAATTTACTGTGTTTTTTCCTGCAACTATCTAGAAAGAAGATAATTGAAAGCTTGCTGCTACAGTCACAGGACATTACAGCAGCAGTTTCTTAGGCAACATTTTTGGCTCAATCATATTCAGTTGCTTCATCAGTGATCTTGCTTCCATCATTATGTCAGAGTACCTACAGAAACTTCACTTCAATTCATTCATTAACTTCCCAGAAAATTAAGATGCTCATAATTGTATGCAGTAAGATTGAGACAGCATTCAGGCATGGGTATTGACAAAAAGTCAATTCACATTTACACAACACACAAAACTTCATCATGTTGCTGACAGTCAGGAGGAAAACTGGACCAGGGAGAAAAGTGGGAACAGGAATTTAATTTGGAGAAATCTGAAGTAATACATTTGTGAACAACATGTTCCTCCTAGCTAAGGGTCTAAAGGTAGTTACCACAGTCTTAAATTATAGAGTATACAATTTACGACTGCATGGAAAATTAATCCCTGATATTGTAATCTTTGGAATTCTCTACCTGAGAGGTTCAGCATTCAAAAGTAGAGATCAATATATTTCTAAATATTAATTGAGTAAAGAATATAGGTATTAGGCAGGAAAATGTTATTTGAGGAGGAAGATTTAGCATGATCTTGTTGAATGGCTGATGTACTGTGAATCAGAAGGGCATATCATGTCCTCCAAGTTAGATACTTCAAAGTTCATATTAGAAGCGCTGCTACTGTTCAGTGATTGTGATAAATGGTATCATGAATGGAAAATCCTACAAAAACTACTGGATATAGCCCAGCCATCATGGGTAAAGCCCTCCCCACCATTGAGCAGATCTACACAAAATGTTGTTGCAGGAAAGCAGCACCCATCATCAGGGATCCCCACCACCCAGGACATGCTCTCTTCTCATTTCTGCTCTCAGGAAGAAGGTACAAGAGTCTCAGGACTCACACCACAAAGGTTCAGGAATAGTTATTACTCCTTAACCATCAGGCTTTTGAATAAAAGCGGATAACTTCACTCAACTTCACTTCATCATTGAAATGTTCCAAAAAATCCTATGGACTCACTTTCCAGGACTCTGCATCTTATGTTATCAATATTTATTGCTTATTTATTGATCATTATTATTTCTTTCTTTTTGAATTTGCACAATTTATTGTCTTTTGCACACTGGTTGAACCCTGAAGTTGGTGCTGTCTTTCATTGATTCTATTATTGTTATTATTCTATTATGGATCTATTAAGTATGTCCACAAGAAAATGAATCTCAGGGTTGTATATGGTGACATATATGTACTTTGATAACAAATTTACTTTGAATTTTGAAGCCTTCCTGATCTCAACCTCATAATCCACCATTTAAAGACAGTATTAACAGGAATCATCATTGCAAAGTTTATATGTCAAGGTTTGTGATCACACTGAGGATACCCTCTGTTATTCTGCCACACCGAACAATCTAAACAGTACAGATTCAGAATCAGTTCTGGTATCTTTAAACACAAGATCCATGTAGCGCAGTGGCTTGGTAACAGAAAGAGGACTGCTCTATGCTATCCTTCATGGCTTTGAACTCGTTACTGCCATCACAGCAAAGAAGCAACTCTCATTCAATAAGGATGGAAATCCAAAGCAAAGGTGGCATTGATGTATCTTCAAAATAAAAGTCTTTAAGGTACCAAATGAAACTGTAACATGCTAGCCTGCAGAAACAGACATACTAAATAGCCGAACCAGACTGCTGCTGACATAACTAAATGAATCCAAGTTGGTAATCTAGCTATCAAATATATTGGAATGAGTAAATTTACATTTCAGACTTATTAAATTATTTACCTTCTTAAAACAAAAACAATATTTTAGATTAAAGTTGAAGTCACTACATTTCCAAGCAGCAGAATATTTGCATAATTAAATATTTAATACATGTTTAAATATGATCACCCATGAAATATCTACATCCATGCAAATTTTGAGAACAGCTGCTACATAATTCCAATTTAATCTTCGACTCAAATTTAGCAATGTATATGCTTTTTTGTTACAATACAGTTGGTTTGAATTGCTAATAAGTTAAAATAGGTTGTTAAACTGTGTGCCAGACAATATAATTGGATATTTGGCAGCCCATAGAAAAATTATGGGCTTGTCATTCAGTATCAGATCTTCTATGTGCCATAATCTATATTGCAGATAGTAGAGGGAAGATTTGAAAATGGCAGACTGGCTAGATCAACTTTAAATATAGGAACCTGAAGAATGAACTTCCTACCTAAAGAGAAATCACTTGCAATAAAGAAATTGTTTCAAAGTGTCACCAACTTGACTTATGGACTTCTTGGTGGGGCTAGATTGAACAGATGGGGTCTCTTCTCGATAGAAAGTGATCTCACTGCAATATACAGGACTTAACATCATAGAGTGGATGAAGTGCTGACATTTCCAAAAGAGCATGAGACCATAAGATATAGGAGCAGATTTAGGTCATTTGACCCAACATGTCTGCTCCGCCATTTCATCATGGCTGATCCAATTTTCCTCTCAGCACTGACCTCCTGCCTTCTTCCCATATCCCTTGACCAATCATGAATCTATCAACCTCCGCCTTAAATATACTTTGAGCCTTGGCCTCCACAGCTGCCTGTTGCAAAGAATTCCACAGATTCACCATTCTCTGGCTAAAGAAATTCCTCCTCACCTCCATTCTTTCATGATTTCCAAGATGGCGGCACGACGCAGCTTGCAGCGGCCACTCAGGAGCTGATTATCTGTTATTTGTGAAGTGGGGTGCCATGCACAATCATAATCAATTGAAAACGGACATGGGAGCATGGAGAAACATCGGGAAATCTCCAGGAAGACCTTCTTTGTTGCTGCTGCTGCTGTGAGGTCCAGGACTCTGCTGGGAAGAACAGGCCCCCAGTCCTCGGGGTCGCATTGCCGATCGCCGTTGGCGGGGCCATCTTAATACGCTCGGCAGAGGATGGTGCTCGGAGAAGCTGTGCCGGAGGGGATGGTTGTCAGCTCGGAAGTTCAACGGACTCGGAGTCCGCTGCGGTCAGGTCGCTTTCGGTGTGTGCTGCGTCTGCGACGCTGAGTCAGTCGGCGCCGTGGAAGTCCATAGCGGGGGTACTCCCTTTTGCTGCCGGTGTGGGATGGCAAGTCTGTCGGGACCCTGGAGACTTGTGGAAACTGTGTGGTGACTTCTTTCGAACTTATAGTCCTTTAACATCTTTGGACTATTTTTACTGTGCCCATGGTCTGTTTTGTATCAATTATGCTATTGTTTGCACTGTTGTAACTATATGTTGTAACTATGTGGTTTTGTGCAGGTCTTGTAGCTTTAGTTTTTGGTCTTGTTTGCCTGGTGGATTTGGAGCTCCTTTCCGGGGAACGCGCTAAGATGGTAGCGCGATATTAATACGCAGCAGCCTCTCCGGACTCTGGGTTGGGGATTGCCAAACGTTATGTGGATTTTCTGGTGTAATCTGTTTTGTCATATGGTTTTGTGATATCATTCTGGGGGAACAATGTCTCATTGTTTAACTGCATTGCATTTGTGGTTTCTAAATGACAATAAACTGAATCTGAATTCTAAAATGACACCCCTCTATTCTGAAGCTGTGTCCTCGGGTCTTAGACATTCCCATCATAGGAAACATCTTCTCCACATTGTTATGACCCCAGCCCCCTCCTTTGTGAGAATCGCAAGAGCCCTAGTGAAGGGGGGGTCAATGACCCAAGAGAAGAGAAAGATACGTGCGATGTCCCTCGTTTCACGGCGAGGCAAAAGCTGGCAACTGTGGTCATTGTCTCGTGGAGACACCTTTGTGAATTGGGAACTGTACTACGTGTATACCCTCAGGGCAATGTGGGTGGAGAGACGGAGAGAGATTGCATCATCCCAACCTGATTGACATCTGAGACCTCGTGAGTTCAGATAAAAGAGGGGTTGTAAAGACGGCCCCCCAGACGCACCAGAAGACACGCTCGAAATCCTGTGACAGTGTTTAATAGCGACAGCCAGTGGGGGGGGGGGGGTCGTGTGCGTCTTTTCCTTGCCTGGGATTGGCGACCTCACCACGACAGAACGGCTTTAGCTACAGGAGAGGCCACAAGTGAACGGCCATCCCCCAACGAGACTCCGACGGATCAAACTCCTAAAGGTTGGAAAAAACCCGCCGGGTAACTGTTTCATTCAATCTCTATCTCTCTCTCTCTCCAACAAAGTGCACCACCGCGACACCCCAAAAGATGGCAAATGGTGCAACTGCAGTGACCGCAAGAGACTTTTAGATATACATTGGACAATATATACATTACCCCTAGACAACGATAGAGCTTATTTCTTATTGATTATTACTATACCTGCGCTTTAGATTGAGTATTGACGACGTATGTTATCTGAATGTTTGTATTAACCTTACTTTCGTGCCCCTTTATAAATAAAAACGTTTAAAAATGGTACCATCAGACTTCAGTGGACCTCTCTATCTTTGCTGGTAACTGACCCAGTTACGGGGATACGTAACAACATCCACTCTATCAAGGCCTTTCACCATTCAATAGGTTTCAATGAGGTCACCTCTCATTCTTCTGAAACCTAGTGAATATAGGCCTAGAGCCATCAAATGCTCTTCACATGACAAGCCATTCAATCCTGGAATCATTTTCGTTAAGTTCCTTTGAATCCTCTCCAGTTTCAGCACTTCCTTTCTAAAGGGCTCAAACCTGCTCCCAATACTCTTAGTGAAGCCTCATCCTCACCAGTGCTTTATAAACTTTCAACATTACATCCTTGCTTTTATATTCTAGTCATCTGAATGGGGTATGCTTAAAATATTTTCGCTCTTTAGGATTGAGGAGAAAATAAATTTCTTCACCGAAAATTATATAACTTGAGAGGGCTGTAAAAATTCAGCCACTGAATATAAACAAGCCAGAGATGAAAAAAAAATGTTGGGTATTTTTTTGAAATCAAGGGTATAGGACAATTCCAGGAGAGTGGCATTAAAGTAAAAGATCTGCCAAAATTTTAAGCTGTAACAGAGTAGATGCTAAAGGTTGGATGGCTCATTCCCATTTCTCCTGCTGTCACCATGCAGAGCTGAGAAAGATATCAATGAGATTTCAGCAGCAGCAACATTGAGGTAACTGGAGAGAAGTGATGCTACAGAGATGAAAGGTGGAAACTTTGGTGATTGTTTCATTGATTTATGAGATACGTAGTCAAGATTAGGAAATGTTAAATCAAATGCCGAAACTCTTTAGTTCAATGATAGATTTTGGTGAACTCAGACAAGTTGTCACCTAAATTGATTTTGGAAAAAATATTGTAACATTTTGCATTAAAAATTACATTAATACAATTTTGTAAAATATAGTCTAAGAATGAAAGGTAATTCAGATGTTATGAACTTCATGTTTTCTCAGAAACTGTAAATAATAAGTAATTCAATGGACTGCCTTGACTATCCAGCAGTGATTAGAGTTTAATTAAGCAATAAGAAATAGATATGTTTAGGAATAACTAAACATAAACTTATCATAGTTTTAAAGGAAAAGCTACAGGTTCTTTCATAAAGGATACTCTATGACACTGGCCTAGGAATTACTTGGAAAGGAGGATTAAATTTGTGATGGTGCAAAAATACTTGTGTAGAAGTTCAAAGCAACCTTTTTTGGATCAGACTTAACACAATTATTGAGGTGACTTGGTATGTCACCAAAGACTCTTGAAAATTTCTAAACTTGCACAGTGGCTAGCATTCTGAGTGGCTGCTTGTGCAATGGTATGGAGCCTCCAATGCACAGGAAGGGCCACCAGAAGCTACAGACAGTTGTAGACTCAGCCAGTTCCATTATCGGCACAATATTCCCTGCCATCAACAATATCTTCAAGAGACGGTGCCTCAGGAAAGTGGCAACTATCACCTTCTCCATCCCAGAAATACCCTCTTCACGTTCTACCATCAGACAGGAGGTTCAGGATCTTGAAGACTCACACTCAACATTTTATGAACAGTTTCTTCCCCTCTGTCAGCCCTCTGTTTCTGACAGTCTATGAACCCACAAATAGTACCAAGAGAAGAAGACTGGGAGACCATTTCACTGAACACCTACGCTCTGTCTACCAGAGAAAACAGGATCTCCCAGTGGCCACACATTTTAATTCCACATCCCATTCCCATTCCAATATGTCTATCCATGGCCTCCACTACCATCAAGATGAAGCCACATTCAGGTTGGAAGAACAACACCTTATATTCCGTCTGGGTAGCCTCCAACCTGATGGCATGAACATTGATTTCTCTAACTTTCGTTAATGCCCCCCTCCCCTTCTTACCCCATCCCTTATTTTCAAAGGTCAATTTTAATGTCAGAGAAGTGTATACAGTATTCATCCTGAAATGCTTTTACTTTTTGCACTACATATTTAGTTTAATTTAATATATATTCTTATTATAATTTATGGTTAATTTTATTATTACGTATTGTATTGTACTGCTACTACAGAACAACAAATTTCATGACATAGGCCAGTGATATTAAATGTGATTCTGATTCTGACCTGTCAACTGCTGATCAACATATAGTATACGTCAATATCTCATGCAAACCACTTTTGAAAGGGTCATAGAAGTACAAGAATACACATGTAAAAGAAAGAGAGTCAATCCTTATATACAATATTTCCATAATTTTAGCTCCTAATATTAATTATTATTTTTATATATTTGCTTGATTAAAAGATTCTTCAGTTAAGGAATGCATCATCATTGGAAGGATTTTCTGATGTTTATAGCTATTTAATTGAGAACATATATTGTTGATGAGAGACATTTATGAGTAATCTTCACCAAAAGCATTTAGATCTTGTAATAGTTAATTTTTCAAGAAACCAAGACTTTGTTTAGAAGTCACATAGATATCTTATACACAATTTGAAAGGGATCATATTCTTTCCAGTGTTATTTGATACACAGCCACAAATCATCAGTCCACTGGACACCTTGATTATCTTTATCCTACAGAGAATTGAGGAGAATTCTTCTACTTTTCTTCAAATGCAAGGGAAATCTTAAAGCATATGCTCTCTGGACTTTTGACCTGTGTATCCACAACAAGAAATGAATAAAAAGTATCCTTATCACAATATTATCACCTTTTAGGACTATATTTTTTTTAATCATGGTTTGATCTGTTTCTTGTTTCTATTATCTTTAGTTCTTATTTTATACTCTAATTTCAATCCCCTCCATTACCTAATAACCCAACAGCTATCTAAGGAAATTGTAAAAGCAAAACTGGTGATATGCAAGTCTTTATTCATCACAACAAGTAAGCATCATTCTGGGGACATTCTTGGCTGAAGCTCACAAACTCAAAGGTGCATCATATTTTTATACTCTGAAGATGAAAGGTAACAGTAGGTGATTCAATACAATTTCAGTAGTTACAATGACATTGCTTACCTCAATACTTTGGATTGGCAAATAGTTCCTTTGAGATAGATAGTAGAAGTACATTACAATTGATGGGACACCTCTGAAGGTCCAAATGCCTTTTGGAGAATCTAATTAATACAAGTATTCTAAAAACTTCTGACAAAAGAGAGCCAGACACGCAAAATGAATGTTGTGAGTACACAAGAACTATTGATTGCCTATACCTGTTTGATATGCTAAGTGACAACATCCATCTGGTCTGCTAGCATGAACTCAAATCACAATGTGCAAGTAACTAAGCCATGTTGCTTGGTTTGATGCAAGCCAATGAACACAACCCCATTATCTTAATGTTTCGCTGTTGCATTTGCAACCTCATGGGTTTGAGCCAGTTTAACTTCAATTTACTGCTTGCAATATACCATAAGAACAGAAGGCTAATTGCAAGCATCAAATACTTATTTACATAAGTACAACAATTCATAATGTGGCCCATGTGGCTGCAGCAGCCCTGACAAACGGATTGGAGCAAGGAAGGTATGTATAGGCCTATACGTCAGAAGTTCCCAGGGGTATGGGCCAGAGACTAACAAGAGTGTGGGCAGATTAGAATGGACCTAATTAACATAGAAGGGGAATTAAACAAACCCTACAAATCAATACCCCATAAAGGCTGATGCACTGAAGTACAGTAAAGGAATTGAAACAACAGTATATACTGAAGGAGACTTCTTCAATCACCAACTCAAACATGTGGCCAAATGGAAGCCAGATGGATCCTACCAGTTGACAATAGATTATACTGCACTCAGTAAGACTACAACACAATGGCATCCCATTGTGGTCAGTCCAGCCATAATCATTAAAGCCTCTCCCCAGCACAGAGAATATTCACAGTCCTAAACAATGCCAATGGATTCTCGAGGTTGCCATTAGCTCCTGAGTCTCAGGACTGATTTGTCTTCACCTTAGAAGGGCGGGCAACAGTATACATGGACTCGACTACCTCAGGGTTTCCACAACAGCCCTGCAATCATCAAATAGGTCATGGCTCAGACCTAAGGCAAGCTTGAACTGACACCTTGCCATAGTGCAATTCTACGATACGTAGATGATTCATTAATCTCCTCAGACACCAAAGTGGGGCAATAGTGAGCGTTTTGGAGGCATTACGACACCCGGATTTAAGACCCCTCCACCACACATAAGGCTCAAATAGAAAAGCAAGCAGTGCAATATCTGGGACGTGTTATCTCACAGGGTAGAAAGGACATGTCAGACAACATTCATTCCAGTTAATGTGAGGGGAGTGAGGAAGGTAATGAGGCTGTTCAGTTACTGCTGTAACTTCATACCAGGATTTGCAACAGTGGTGGCCTCAATACAGGCTTCAGACAAAGGAGGGAATCCCCCTCAGAAAGAAGTAAAGTTGGAGTCAGTAGAAAGGAAGGGCTTCATGTATATTAAGAAAGCTTTAGGATATTTAGAAAGCTTGCAGGTTTCTGCACCTATTGGGATTACCAGATGTGACTAGCCCCTTTCACCTCCACTCTAGCAATGAGGAAGGGTAATAACAATGCTGTAGTAGCAGAGGTCCATGAGAATGCAACAAGACCAGTAACATACTGTTCAACAAAACAGACTCCTGCTGTAGTTGAACTTCCCCAGTATGTCGCAGCCTTGGGCTGTGCACTTTGGGCTGTGCTGGTTTGTGAGCCTGTATAGCAGGAATAAGATGCTCGAGTAAAGGAAACACCACTGGAAGGGGAAGTAGAGGAGATTTTTATAGATGGGACTGGGAGGGACACAGATGGGAATCCACAGACTGGATGGCCATGGTGACAGCAACAGGAGAGGAATTAACTGCAGGAACACTGCCAGGAGGATGCTCTGATCAGCTGGCAGAACTCATGACTTTAATAGAAGCACCATACTACAGCTTCAGAGAAAAGTGAACCTATATACAGACGCCAGGTCTGCATTTGGGGTGGAGCATAATTAACTGAGGGTATGGGCACAGAGGGCATTCATAAACTCAAAGGGTGCAGGTATCACAGCCTGGTAGGGAATCACCAATGTCATTCAACAGAAAATCCAAAAAAAAAGCATTGGATACAGCCCAGTCCATCACGGTAAAGCCCTCCACACCACTGAGTACATCTACATGGAGCGCTGTCGCAAGAAAGCAGCGTCCATCATCAGGGACTACCACCATCCAGGACGCGCTCTCTTCTCACTGCTGCCTGAAGAAGGTACAGGAGTCTAAGGACTCACACCAACATGTTCAAGAACAAGTATTATCCCTCAACCATCAAGCTCCTGAACCAGAGGGGATAACTTCACTCAACTTCACTCGCCCCATCACCACAATGTTCCCACACATTATGGACTCACTTTCAAGGACTCTTCACCTCATGTTCTTGAGATTTTTTGCTTATTTATTATTATTATTTCTTTTAATTTATTTTTGAATTTGCACAGTTCGTTGTCACTTGCACAGTGGTCATCTGCCCTGTCGGTGCTGTCATTCCTTGATTTTATTATGGCTACTGGATTTATTGCGTATGCTGTAAGAAAATGAATCTCAGGGTTGTATATGCTAATGTATATGTACTTTGATAATAAATTTATTTTGAACTTTGAGGTATTAAGTACAGTCACCTAATACAAGAACTTCTAGAAGCAGGGACATTGCCTGCAGTGATTAACTTAAAGGTTCACGAGAGAGTGGAAAGTACAGAGCAGAAAGAGAATGAGTGGGCAGATCTCAGGGGGAAAAAAGAGTTTCAGAAGAACACAAGCCAATAGAAATTGCCAGCATAGAAGGAAAACCAACCTATGTCAATCTTGTAAAACTATATAGGGATGTGGAAAAGAGGAGGAACAAAGGAGGGACTAGATGATAGCTCAACACATGGGGAAGGAGTTGCAGTTACCCCAGCATGTATTCAGCAGATACTATTAAAGTTATATCATGTAGCGATGCATCAGCAATGGCACAATATTATCACCACCCTCTAGCAGTCTTGGTGCTGGTCAGGGATGGGCAGGGGCATTGAGAAATTTTGTCAAGCATGTATCGTTTGTACCCAATATAACTCCAGTGAGAGAATAAAGGTGCAGCTAGGAAACCTGAAAAGGCCAAGGAGGCCCTGGGGGAACACCCAGATGGACTTTGTGGGGCCCCTGCAGGGGGGAAAGCTATTGTCTGGAGATGATGGTTCATTTCACCCGGTGGTAGAGGCCTTCCCAGTGAGACACTGTATCACCAGCCCAGCGGCACAGATTTTAGCTCAGGAAATCCAGTCCAGGTGGGACTCAGAACAGGGAACACATTTCACAGGGAAATTGATGAAGGAACTGTGCAAGCTGTTCAGGATTCAACAGCGATTCAACGTATCCTACCACCCTCGGAGTTCAAGAATGGTAGAAAGGATGAATGGAACAATTAAAACAGCTATAACATAGCTGGGAAAGGTATGAGTTGATGCATTGAGAGGAACCCTGATGAAATTGCAAGCAACCCCAACCCCCAAGCTCGATCTGAGCCCATACAAATGACTGACAGGGCGAGCAATGAAACTCCCTATGGGGTGATTACAGGTTGCAATTGTTACGAAAACCCCGTAACCAGGTAACTTACCAGCAAAGATAGATGGATCAGCTGAGTCTGATGCTACTATTTTCAAACGTTTTATTCAAAAAGGGGCACAAACGTAAGGTTAATACAAACATTCAGATCATATACGTCGTCAATACTCAATCTAAAACACCGGTGTAATAATAATTAATCAGAAATAAGCTCTATAGTTGTCTAGGGGTAATACTGAGTCCAATTGAATATTAAAGTCACTTAGAAATCTGCAGTCTTTTCCGTTTGGGAACCGCTGGCATTTCACGTGTTGGAGAGAGAGAGGACTGGTGAAAGAAAGAACACTTGCCCGTTGTCTTTGCGAAACAATTCCCTGGAATCAGTTGTTAGCTAAAAGCGATTTTCCTTTGGCTTCAGCCACAGATTCCCGATCCGGAATCTGACGCACGTGGCCTCCTAAAAAAAAAATGGCTTCCCGCTCCCACGGGAATCGGTATCATGCTTCCTTGGTGTCTCCTTGGTGCGTCTGAGGGTCCTCCCCTCAGACCCGCCTTTATACTTCTTCACGGGATCGCAGGTGTCAATCAAGTTGCAGGTAATGCGATCTCTCTCTCAACCAGCCCACTTTGCCCGAGGGCTTTTCAGGTGGTCTCCATGAGACAATAGTCAAAGTCACTTTTATTCTGCTTCTTGGAAGAACGTGGTCTTTCGCACGTCTCTCTCTCTTGGGTCAGTTGACCCCCCTTAACTAGAGTTCTTGCGATTTTCACAAAGGAGGGGGCCAACGGCATAACACAATGAACCTGTAATTTTGTTAGGGTGTCTCTGAGTACACAAATATGGTAAGTACACAAAAACTATTGATTGTCTATACCTGTGACCATGTTTGATATGTTAACTGACAACATCAGTCTGATCTGCCACAATGCACTCAAGTTACAATGGTGCAAATAGCCTGGTTTGGTGGAAACCAATTAACACAACCCCATTATCTTACTCAGATTGTTCTTCTTCCTATAGATGCTGCCTGGCCTGCTGTGTTCCATCAGTATTTTGTGTGTGTTGCTCCCATTATCTTAACACTTGGCTGTTTCATATTCAATACTTTGTCTGTGGGCCAGTTTAACTTCAATTTACTGCTTACAACTGTCAATAGGAACTGAAGGCTAATTGCAAGTGTCCTGTACTTACATATATTTACAATAAGAACTGAAGAATGGTTCCACCCAAGACTGGGCTCCTGGACAGAAATCTGACCCAGTAAGGACAAGCTTTAAGAAGGATCTGATTAAGTAGGGTAGCGAAAACGTCCTTCATTTCGGATCCGTTCCCCAGTTACTAACCCTTCATGTCATTGTAACTACTGAAATTGTATTGAATCACCTACTGTTACCTTTGAGCTTAAGGGTATAAAAATATGATGCACCTACCGAAAGTGTTCCCAGAATGATGCCTGTTTGTTGTGATGAATAAAGACTTCCATATCACCAGGTTCAGTATCTCTCCTGTGACTTCAATCACAGTCCCAAAATGGCCAACCCATGTGTTTATAAGGACAAAAGACAGGAGGTTTTATTTATCATATCCTCCCAGTGATTCCTTTAGAATCCCAAAGTTAACTTTTATGAAATAGTCAACTTGCAATTCATAAGTGCACAGCAAATGTTTTAATTAACCCCATCAGTCAATAGCCAACTTTTAATCATCACAAATTCAGTCCATTCAGCTTTGCATCTTTCAAAACCAATGTGAAGTCTTAGCTCATTCCTCATCTCCAAATAATTGACTAAAATAGGTCAATAGCAATAAAACTAGACAAGCAATCTAGTCAGCAGGTTATCTCACCAAAAGAATGGAACATGACAGGACAGGTCAGCATACTTTGCAGGAGTGGCCATCAGAAATAATTCAGGTTGACAATATGGCCTTTTGTCCAAAATGTTGCCTACCACTGATCAGCATCTGACACCCACTTTGATTTATTATCTGTATATACTATACACTCCAGATCCCTGTCAACTGATTGCATGGCTGGTTCAGATATATAAGATCATGAAAGCCATTGATAGGGTGAGAGCACATAGTCTTTTTACCAGGAAGGGGCTGTTAAAAACCGGAGGGCATGGATTTAAGCTCAGAAACATGAGATTTAAAATGGACATCAGTGACAGACAGCTTCTTCTTCACATAAAGGATGGTGTGTAGTTGGAATGAGTGACCGGAAATAGTGGTTGAGGCAGATACATTAACATTTAAAAGCCATATAGATAAGTACATGAATAGGAGAGGCTTAGAGGGCTGTAGGCTAAATGCAGGCAGATGGGACTAGCTCTCTAGACTACACATGGATGAGATGAGCATAGGGGCCTATTTCCATGCTGTTTGACTCTATGATTCTAATATTCTCGGCAAATATTATGTCATCAAATTCAACTAAGTTGTTTCTTTTCTAGAACAGGATGTGTCATTGAAAGGATAATTGTTCCAGTATCATCTTCAGCGTTTCTGCTCTGCAAAAATGTTTCTATTATGTCTCTGTTGTTTTGCCATATGTTATGCTAAAACTTAACAGACATACACAATCTTATGAAAGCGCCTGGATTGTTTCTCGCATTTTGTACATTTCCAACTTCCTGCTTTGGCAACTGGTAAAGAAAAATTCTGACAAGTGGCCTTAGAAACAATCTAATCATTGCTTTGAAGATCAAAGCAGCATTTTTATAAGAAACTGCACTCAACTAAACTAGTCGACTATCTATATTTACATTAATTCACACTCACATTTAAATAATAACTGAAGTGAAGTTGGATTTGACTGTTTCTTGTAATTTTTCAGCTCTGTAACAGCACAAGGTTCACGTTTGATGATAAATCCTTTACCTTCTCACCTACTGTTCCCCATTTTACTCGAGTGCTTGATGCCCAGCTGACATTATAGTTTTCCAAGAGCTAGTTATCTCCTGACAATCCATTTAAACAACCATCATTCAGAAATTAGGCTTCCTGGGGGTATTCAATTGCAAATGAAATCACAGGCAGTACTTTTATCACCATGACTTACATTTGCACAATTTGAACAGAGATCAATGCACACTCACTTACTGCTTTCTGATTGTCTCTCTTCCAACTGAATATAGTATCACTAACAAAATGAAGGAGTTCATAGTAAGGGAAGTCAAAGCTAGGAATGATTCTCCACTCAAGAGCAAAAAGCTGAATTAAATAATTAATGAATTCTAGAAAAGTATACCAAACAAGTTTTGCACTTTCAGTGACATGCAATTTTGTTCAAAATTGTGGTTATACTGGCAGGCCATCTTTGTAAGGTTTTAATGTGTATCAAGCCAGATTTCTTTATATAAAAAGTTATTAAATAAAGAGAATCAAAGTTGGTATAAGGTTAAAATGTTAAAAGTATCCCTCTTGACTAGGTGATACTAAATGTTGGAAACTGATGCAACATTTCCATTCATGGGACTGAAATGTCAGTGCTCATTGGCTTTGTAATTAACTTTTTGTTCACTGGGGAGAGGTGAAAAATCCAGTAGCCTTCTATAGTATTTAGGAAGAGCTGGAAGGAAGTCTTGATCTGTCAGATGAGATCTACAGTTTGCCAGAAAGTTTGGAAATAGGTAATCTTGTACCCATCTGCTTAGCTCGGTACTAATCATAATTTCCTTCCCTGATATTTTTTCTCTTTCCACCAATCATTGTTCCATACTTCAGTGCATTTTCTTCTGCTTCTGCTTCAAGCATAATCCTCACATACCATTTTATTTGAATGGAACGCTGGAAGAGAAGTCTGTAGGATCAAGGAACACCACCAGCAAAGGTGGATTCCATCATTATCTAACAGGCAGACACATGAAGATACATCTGGACATTCTTTTCAACTAGCAATTCTAAACAAGCAATACAGTTAAGTCAGCAAGTTATATCTTTCTTCTGTAATTTATTTCACTGAAGTTAATGCTACCACATTGCGCAAGCACTGATGCCTACACTGCACAGCTTGTAATAACAGTGAAGGATAAACTCTCAGCAGATGTGTAGTAACTGGCACCACATTCTACAGAGGATGTATCGAGAGTATCTTGAGCAGCTGCATTACTGCCTGGTTCGGAAATTGCACCATCTCGGATCGTAAGACCCTGTAGTGGATAGTGAGGGGATCATCGGGGTCTCTCTTCCCACCATTACAGACATTTACACCACACGCTGCATCTGCAAAGCTAACAGTATTGTGAAGGACCCCACGCACCCCTCATACAAACTCTTCTCCCTCCTGCCTTCTGGCAAAAGGTACTGAAGAATTCGGGCTCTTACGACCAGACTATGTAACAGTTTCTTCCCCCAAGCCATCAGACTCTTCAATTCCCAGAGTCAAGTCTGACATCAACACACACACACACACACACACACACACACACACACACACACACACACACACACACACACACACACACACACACACACACACACACACACACACACACACACACTCCACTCCCTTTGCAATTTTTGCTCATTTCTTTCTCGATTCCTGCTAAAACATTGTTTACATTTATATTTGTATCATTTATTATTATATTGCAATTTGCCTTTTACTGTGCCTATTGTCTTGTGTATTAATTATTGTACTGTCTTGCACTGTTTTGTACACTTTATGTAGTCCCGTGTAGGTCTGAAGTCTAGTGTAGTTTTGCGTTGTTTCATGTAGCACCATGGTCCTGGAGGAACGTTGTTTCATTTTTACTGTGTACTGTACCAGCAGTTATGGTTGAAGTGACAATAAAAGCGACTTGAGTTGACTTGATGAAGGAAGCATCAACATGGATCCTGTCCACTTTCCTCTCCTTTCCTCTTATTAATGAATTCTCAAACAACCTGCACAACAATCTAATGTCACATGGAAATGCTACTCAAATATTCTAACTTTTGCCCACCCCCCTATTTCTACAAAAGGTATACAAGTATTCACAATTGGGGGCAATGAAAATCAGTGATTAATGTAAGAACTCTCATAGATTCCTTTAAAAAATTTTAAAGCTATGCTCTCCTAATTGTTACAACAGTACAGCATAATACAAGGCTATGGCCCACAATGTTGTGTTGCTGTTAATTATTTGTGAGCTTCATAGTCCTGTGAAATTGATTGATTGACGATAGATGATTGATGGCATTGATCTGTCTTGAAGGATAATGAACTAAGTGACCTCTCCAGGGCATAAGCCTTGGTGGTAGCTTTGGAGATTCTGGGATGTCCAGTCGTCAAGATGCCCTCTCGGCCGCACTGGTGTAGTCCAAAGGAAAGCAAAGCAATACATTTAGGCCCTAGCTTGGCTGCACGAGCTGCTGGAAAGGTGTTCGGTGACATCCAACCACCATAGGGGCTCCACTCCAGTTTTTTTTGTCTGTAGCCTTCATCTCTCCCGAGGCAGTGGAGATACTTACCCATAGCTAGGGATCTGGTTCACAAGCACCAGGGCGTGGCCACATGCTGGTGGGCCTACGTGCTACATGTGCAGGAGCCAGACCTACTCCCCATCTTCTGTAGTTCAGCCTGAGTCCAAAAGGAGTTCAGCTTCTGTGTGTGCTGTAAAATAATTCACTAATATTGTTCAATATGGCATTTGAACCATAAACCCAGTGGACTACTCTACTTCATTAGAGGTTTGAGGAGATTGGTTGCAAATGTTCATAAATGTATGATGGAGAACTTTCTGACTGCTTGTATCACAGCCTCTTATGGAGCCTCCAGTACAGTGTACAAAATCACAAGGGGCTGCAGAGGATTGCAGCCTCAGCCAGCAACATCGTGAGGGCACACCACCCCCCCCCCCCCCCCCGACCAGTGAGTGCGTATTCAAGAGACAACATCCAACATTAAGGACATCACCATCAACAGTTCCGGAACAGCTTCTTCCCCTCTATCATCAGATCTCTGAATTTTTTTTGCACTATTTATTTATTTTGCTATTTACAGTAATTTTAAGTCTTTACACATACTGGGGCCGCAGAACAATAAGTTTCATGTCATATGAGACAGTGATAATAAACCTGATTTCGATATGCATTTTTAAGTATTTGGCCAGTGATTAAAACCAAGTTCAGTAGGCACTTAACAAGGACTCCTGATCTTAAATGCTATTGAATTTGCTTATATTGGGTTTATCAGACATACAACACTTCAAACTCAGTTAACTTTTGTACTAACCTCCAAGCAGCAGAGTGCTTATTTAAAATTCTCCATTACTAAACTTGGCTTATTTTATCCCAACATCTGCAACTTCTATGAAATTAAATTTATATTTGATATTGTTAGAATAGAAAACTTTCTTTTCTCTTCTGTGATGCGATTTAAGAAAGGCAAAAAAAACCACAAATACAATTTCACAGACATTTTTAAGATGTTTACTGAAGTTACTAAACCTCAATGATAAATTGCCTGAAGATTATGAACAGCACACATTTAATTTTAAGTAACTATTTCATAACTAATCATTCCATAACTACAAAAATGCTGTTATAAAGGAAACATCTGTAGATATACTACAGTAATTCTTTCTCTAAGACATTCTAATGGACTTTTTCTTCCCTGTGACTGAAATTACAAAGTGCAAAACTGTAATGTTTGACTTTTATAGGTGAACGTTTTTTTCTTATTGTCCAATGTGACTTGCAAAATTTAAAATTGTTTCAAACATAATGCCATAAAAGGGAGGGGGTCAAAGAAACCAATCCTTATGAGAATAAACAGGCTATCCAATTTCAAAAGCAAATGATTCAGAAATTCCACCATTGAAAGCAAATTATCAGTACAATTTATCAAGAAGGAATAATAACACCAGATGGACTCCAGTCTGGAAACTCAAAGTATACTTTCACATAAAAAAGGTATCCTATTGTCACCAGACAATATGTCAAACAAATCATAAAGTATGCAAATGTTATTTTAGGTGAACTGAAATCTCTCATTACACAGCTCTCATGAGGTTGAAAGATGTGGTACAAAATACTTTTGGGAAAATTTAGTTGAACCAAATTACATAAGATACTTTGTGAAAATGACAACTTTAATAAAAACAAAGTGAATGTTTTTTCAGAGATCATCATATTTCCCATGGCTTTGTTTACTATATTATGGTTTAAGTAAGTGATGGCAGGAAAGGGTGGTAGGGTGCAGGTACTGATAGAAGGTAAGCAATAGTGTGTGACGTACTGTAAATTAACATCATTTAAATCCTATGATATATTTACACATATTTTGGTGGGAGTATTTCACAACTACTATCTCTAGTGAAAGGAAATCATATAGAATGCAGCAGGTGGCAGGAATCAACACAACAGCACACTCTCTGATCATCTTACTGGAATTACATTAGTAAGCTGCTGAAAGTTCAGCTCAAAAACATTACTTTCATTAGTAATTGCTTATCTTTGTGGGGAAAAAAGAAGACTTTTGAAAAATACTGAGTGAAACTTGATTTAATTCATGTTCATGTGTAATAATGTATTTTTATTGTTACTAGCAGAAAGAGGAAATGTATGATTCCCTTCATATTTAAGCTCTTCATTCTTAATCATTATATTTGTTGTCACTGTTTTATAAACATGTGGGTGAATTGTAACACCAAATCATAACTCGGGGGGAAAAAACAGAGAAAATGTCCTGCACTAATTTTTACATAAATTCATATATTTTTCCTTACTATGGTCAAAGCAGAAGGTCCACTTCCTCATTTTACACATATATGATTTCCTTTTCCAGTGTGTTAAACTGGGTAATAGAAAATAGATATGTAAAATCTAAACACTTCCATAGGTATTTTGTATCAGAATTTCCAACCATCATGCTTCAGCTGAAAGCTACATATGACTGATCTTGAATGCCCCTTCTAATTAGCATGGCAACTTGGAAAATGTTTACAATGCAATGAATTGCAGTTGATCAAGGCTGCCTCCCAAGCTTGTTGATAGACTCCCGTCTTGAAAGACAGTAACATGTATAAACCATTGGCATTGAACTTCAGATGCAAAAACACATCAAGGATGTGCACTAAATGGAATTAATTGAAACCTATCAAATGTTGAAAGGTCTTGATAGAGTGGATGTGAAGAGGATGTTTCCTATGGTGGGAAAGTCTAAGACCAGAGGAAGGATGCAGCCTAAGAATAGACGGGTGTTCTTTTAGAATGGAGAGGAGAAGAATTTCTTTAGCCAGAGAGAATCTGTGGAATTCATTGCCACAGACAGCTGGGGAAGCCAGATCTGTATGTATGTTTAAGGAAGAGGTTGATAGATTCTTGATTGGTCAGAGCATGAAGGGATAGGGGGTGGGGGGTGGGAGATGGAGGATGAGAGGGAAAATGGATCAGCCATAATGAAATTGCGGAGCAGACTCACTGAGCCACATGGCCCAATCCTGCTCCTATATCTATATTATGGATTGTACAAGAACTCATCAATTCTTGTTTCCATTCAATGTGACATGTCTTGATTTATAAGTTTAGTTTGCTTTGCACTGCCTTTTATTTTCACATTCTTGCCAAGCAGATATTTTGAAGCAATTGGGTGGAAGAAGGGTTTGGAATTGTTTGTGAATGGTGATGAAGTGTTGTATATATTGGCATTACATTCAGAGGAAGTGTGAGCCAATCTCAACTCATTTGAGAACAGCAACCAAATGACTGTGTCACAGGCATTGAAACGTACAGGACAGCACTTGACATCCTGGTGGATACCAGGCCACCTTTGTTCAATGGCAATCTGCAATGCCATCACAGCAATGCAACTCATCAAAGAGTAGCTATTGGGCAATAAAGGCTAAACACTGACAGTGTGGTTTATGACTTCAGTACCCATGCACTTGTGGATAACATGCATAAAACAAAAGCAATGCTCTTCATACAAAGCCTAAAGAGAAAACTGCTGGTCTGTGGAAACAAAATAGCTGCTCAGAATAATCTGAGGCAGCCCTGGAAATTCTTAGCAGGTTTCAAATTTCAAAGTATGCTATGTTCATCTTTGAGATTATGAGGATATGCTTTTCTCACAAGTGATATGCCGATCAGCTGAGGAGGATGAAGAGGGTGGGAGGGAGGGAAAGAGGGAGGAAGAATAGAAGAAGAGAGAAGGAAACCTTGTCAACATCTTTCTGATAAGTCCATGAGCTGATTAATCCTCTTTGTAATAAGCCATGTTTGGACTTATATATTTGCCTTCTAATCTATACTCTCTGCTAACTTTTCACTTTTTTCATTCTTGCCAAGTAGACACCATGAAGGTCAGCAATCAAAAAGGAGTAGGGTTTACACTTGTCTTAGAATGAAGAAGTGTTTGTATTTATTGGCACCACAGCCAGAGGCACTGCCCACAGAACTGTGCAAAAAGACTGTAGGAGCCATGCTAAGTTGTGTCTTCTTTGTTCTTCGCAGTTTGTAGTAGCTGGGGGTGATGGAGGTTGTATTTTCTGTTGACTAATAACTCTAAGTTATGCTTAGTTTATACTTGGGCATGCTTAAGTTTTATTGCTTCAAGATTGCATGTTTGCTAATTGCCGATAAAGTATCAAAATGCATATCCTCAACTTTTGGAGCAATCATTATTGGACTGAGGGCACGTCATGCAAGTATAACGAATCCTTGGGTTCTCCAGAAATGGCATTTTCTTTGGTTTGGTTTGGCTGCCACAGGCTGCAATTCTTGCAGAGCCACCTGGTCACTTCATTTGCCATTCGCTTGGCAAGAAAAGAAAGTAAAATGAAGGAGAATGACTTTCTGACCAAACTAAGTCATTTGGTCAGTTGGTAAAAAGTTCTCTTCTACCTCCTCCTCTTCATTCTTTTTCTAATATGTGCAGCTCTATGCCACCCTCACAATACTTGGAAATGGTTGCAAAGAGCTGAAACCAGTCAAACTCATCTTCAAGCCCCAAAATGGATGCCTACATTGCCTGCACATCAAGCACTGCCTTTTCATTCTGCAGCAATTCATTGCTAGTTTCCTTGTCCTCAGAATACTGAAATCAAGACAATGTGTTTTGGCGCCTGGCATCCCAGTTACTGCAGAATTTACCAACACAGAAACGCTTTATAAAGCACTAAGTAGATATAAACCTGCAATCAACCTGAAAGAGATTTCTGCCGTTAAGTAAGTGTTCAGCTATGACAGTTTAAGATTATGTTAGCTAGTCCACTGAACTCCAAAACGCAAAAGATATTGTATCAAATCTGCATTGTCAGCTGGTATTAGAATGGCCAATCCTCTCCTATAAAGTACATACAGGTATCAAATGCCACTTTGCTACCAAAGGAATAGAAATACCTGTAAACCTAAAGTTGCATTGAAACAGTAGGTCAAAGAAGCTAGTCACACTAGCTTATTTGGTGGAGAGCTATAGAATTTACAATTATCTTAAGAGAAGCAAAAAATAGTAGAAATATTTTACAATACTGAAGGGATAGAGCAAGTTACAGGAAAAGATACAGTAAGGTGAGATTTCATTTCACTTAGTTAAATTTAAAACACTTATCCAATATTCAAAGTTTGTATTTTAAAATTCAAAACAGGGGACAGGTGCTCTAATTATTTGTGCTTCTATCAGTTTGCTTTTTCAGCTTGTCCCATTTTCTAAGCTGACATTTAAACCTCACAAACCCTCATAAATTCCTTTTCCAATTTGTTTGCAAGTCATTTGAAAATCTAATGTTACCACTGTGCAAAGTCATGCTTTGACTTATCTACTATAAGAAAATATCTGCAAAGATTACTTTGAACTCTCAAAGTGGAAACTAGTGTTCAAGTTGTTTCCCTGAGTTTTTCCCAGACAGGCTCTCTGAGACTACCATTAAACAACAGTATATATTTTTAAGTATGAGTAAAGTTGGTAAAATTATTTTTTCTGCATATTTTATAAATAATTCAGTAAAACTTTAGAACAGAATTAGACGGCAGGATTTAAAATATTGCTTCGGCTGAAGGATCTGCACTGATACCTAGTAGGAAAGCTGTAAAATACAGACGCTCGGATTGCACATGACCCTTCAAATGACCCTCATTTTTAGCCTCTGGCAAAATTTGTTCATGAAGTTGAGACTTTAGAGACAATATTAAGGAATTCAAGGAGACAAAGGACAATGAATCGTTATTTGTAGGAAAATGCAATTTTTATGATTTATTATCATAAAACTTTATTTGAGCTTTTCTCTGCACAGAAAAACTGCTTTAAAGGTTGGAATAGTTTCTCCTGCATTTCCTTAGAAATATTTATCCATAAAGTGATTCACAATTTACAAGTTGTCACATTGCCAACCAGGTAATAAAACTTTAAACCGACCATATCAATGTATTACACTAAATTTAAAATTTGGTAGTGAAAGTCTGGTGGAAATGGCAAAAACAATTGTGAAGTACAATGAGTGCAGGAGTAATACTTTTTTTAGCTTAAGTTTATGGGAAGATAAATTAAAAGGTCTGTGTAACAGGCAGCCAACTGCTATCACTCCTTTTGGTGCCCCTAGAAAAGTTTACTTGTACCCCTTCTGTTGGAGAATTCTTAAACTCTTAACTTTTTCTGAAATTTTTCCTCTCATCCAAACGTTGCAATGCCCATTCTGCAGCACATATTTCTTTCCTCTGGCACTTCCAAATACCAGAACTGCTTTCGCTTTTAAGGTCAGTATCTGCATATGTATAATATATATTCATAGCATCATACATTACTTACCCTTGCTTTTAGATGCTTAGCATTCCTCACTCTGCTACGTGCTTGTACAATAACCTTTTTCTTAAGCTCTCAGGCTGTATAAGGGGAAAGATCAACAACTCACATGCATCATTTGAGCAATACATTATACCTTAAACAGACAGATGACGCCAATTTCCAGGACCCATTTTTAAATGGGAAGTTTCAGAAGAAAATGGCTTCTAGAAATCCTAGTCTTTTCTTCCACATTCACTGGAAGGGTTAAGGCATCACTCCAGTCAAGAGTCAACACGCCATGGGACAGTGACTCCGAGATATCAAGTACACTGAAATGGGGTCCCACATACAAAACAAATATTGATCCACCACAGATAAACTTTTTAATGTCCCTTTTTAACATTTGGAACAATTTAAAACCTATCTTACCATCAGTTCTGAAACAGATTAGATGGCAGCCTTTGTTACCAAACAATTCTCTGACTCACACTCAAATGGCTTTTGACGACAGGCACAGGACTAAGGTTATGTAACAAAAATCTGGAAACTTGACACAGGCCTGCATTATGAGTAAAAGCGTCTCCTATTCATTTTGATTGTATTTTGCTGCATCTGCCATTTTTGTATGCTCTGGCAAATCAAGACAAACTACTTTTGCACATTCTGAAGCAGCAAGCAATATGATAACTTTTGGAGTCTTGTCAAGGAAAGCAATACAGACACACTTAGCAAGAAAGGACAATTTTTTTATACTGAAATAATGAAATTGCAAAACTTCCTTAGTGTATCTCACTCTCACCCGTCTTTCTGGGAGACAAGAGTATTACATCAGACACAAAATGCTGGAGGAACTCATCAGGTCAGGCATCATCTATGGAAAAGAAAAAACAGTCAACGTTTCTGGCTGAGACCCTTCATCGTGACTCTCGGCCTGAAACATCAACTGTTTATTCGATGTGTCAAGACCTGCTGAGTTGCTCCAGTATTTTGTGTGTGTTGCTATGGATTTCCAGCATCTACAGAGACTCTTCTGCTTAAGATAGTAGAATATGACTATTTGATGCTTATTTTAAATAAATTAATATTGAAATAGATAAGCATTGCTTTTTCTCCTTCATGCAGGCTCATAGTGCACTTAGAGCATTTCTGGTTTCCATTTCATTTTTTTCCCCCATAAATGACATGATTTTTTTCCCTCTGAAATCACTCGCCCCATTTGCTATCATTGATGCTGTCTCTGGAAACATATAAAGTTTACATCTGAACTTCAGGTCTTTTCTGCGAATGGAATTTGGCATTTTTGGCATTCTGTTGAATGTAAAGGCAGTCCAAGGTGGAAAAGGGTGAAATCAACCTTTGGTCATGGTACTAACTTTTGATAAATTATATTGGCAAAGATAACAAATTAACAGTTTATATGCTATTTAAATCTATTTTATTGAAGAATTCTTCCAACTCCAATGATTCCCTGCAGAATTCCTAAATACTTCCATGGTTCTGTTCTAACTTAGAACTGCTCTTTCATTTAAGTTTTTTATTCTATTTTCTCTTGCTGTATCTCCTCGTCAGCATCTGCACAATGCTCATGCCCTGTCCTTTCTGGAAAACATTGGCAAAACAGTGTTTCATTCACTTCATGAAATGTACCTTGGAGATAAATAAGACACAAAGGCAACTATTTAAAGCATGCTCAGGTTGGAGTTTAGCACCCCAATTAATTTGTAGTTTTATATCAGTTTTGCTTATATGTTGCATTGTGGGGAGTTACAGTAGCCATGGCCAATTCCTTAAAGTATCCACTTAGTCTTTACTCCACTTCTACAAAGCTTTAACTCACTACCCCACTATCTCCTTCTGCATTACTCTTGTCCCATAAACCTTGAAGCTTGAATCCAAAGCCTACCACTAAACGTATCTTTGCCTTCGACACCCACTCACCCCCTTGCCCCCATTTTCCACGGGGATTGTTCCCTCTGCGATTCCCTTGTCCATTTGTCGCTCCCCACTAATCTCCCACCCGGCACTTATCCCTATAAGCAGTTCTCATGTCCTCAGCTGGATAGAGCATCATAAAGGAGGGAGTCAGCTATGTCCACCAGCCCAATCAACAACTTGACATCATTTCCAGTTCTTATTGCCACACAATATTAAGTGACTAAAGTTAAAAATTAACAAAATCTGCTGTTTCTTTCACATGAGCTTCATCCATCCTCAAGTCTGATGTTGGCCTCAGCTTTTAAATAATGACAATGAGTCACTTCGTTATCACCAATAAAATAGCTTAATATTAGAGAAAAACATTCATAGGAATGTATCAATGTTTACAACTTGGGATTCAATGCACTCACTTTAATGAAAAATCACAATACAAACTGTTTTCTAATGACACAACCTTTCTAGTAACATGGGGTTTGCCTGTATTCTCTCTAAGCAATCAGCAGCATTTCTGCATACCTTTTGGTTTATCCAGGGTCTCTAGCAATTTACTCAAGAAATCGCCAGATGAGCTCTGGTTTGGGTACCCACGTTTACAAAAAGTATTTAAACAGGCAACACACTAGGCATCCCAAATGCATAGAACACATAGGAGCAGAGGGGTCTTGGTATTTTGTAAAAATGAAGAGCTTTGTCATTATTTTCTCTTTGCTTTAATTTATTAAGGAAACGTGAGTCAAGATTGGCACCACATCATCTTGGTTGAATAAAACTTATAATGGCAAAAAAATCTAATATGAACGTTAAGTAGCACACACAAAATGCTGTCTAATTTCTCCTTATAACTCATAACCTGCAGTCCATGCTGTATCCTGGCAAACCTTTTCTATACCCTTTCTAAACCCTCCATATTCTTCCTGTAATGCGGTGAACAGAAATGTGCACAATACTCCAAGAGCATTCTAACCACAGTTTTATAGTAGAAATAACTCAACATCCTGAATCATTCGGCAAACTTGACTCTCAGGAATGCAGGGACAGCACCTTAAAGACAAATATCGGTCATTGCTGAGCTGAATAGCGCTGGGGCAGACTTCAAGCCAGATTAAAGCATCAGAGCCTGAGAGCTGAAAACAAGCCAGTGTTCAGTCCCACTACTCTGCACCGATTAAAAGTGTTGAAGCTTGAGAATGGAAATCAAACAGGTGTTCAGCACTGTCTGCCTGCGTTTGACCCATCTCCCTCTCGTCTTGCTAGTACCGTTGGGCGGGAGGTCTAATGCCAACAGGTTTGGGAACAGTTGTTTCCCTGAAGCCTTCAGGTTCCTGGACCAGGTTCACTTGCCTCAGTGCTGAACTGACTCTGCGGCCTCGTTTTCTGACTCTGCAGTTCACGCTCTACGTATTATTTGTTTACCTTTTTATTATTTACATGATTTGTCCTCTTTTTGCACATTGGATGTTTGTCAGTCGTTGTTGTGTGTGGTTTTCATGGATTCTATTGTGTTTCTTTGTTTTGTGGGTGCTTGTATGAAAATGAATCTTAAGGTTGTTTATGTTCTACATACTTGCATAAAAAAATTTCTTTCAACACTTCACACGCTCAATGTTCAGTACAAAGAATTGCAAATAATCAGCATCCCAGCATTTGCAACACTTCAGATAACAGTTTAAACCTCCTGCTGAAAGGACACCTTTTGTTTCTTATTCCATTATCTTCCCTTCCATTTTTCACTATCATCCACTTCAGTCATTTAATTTCTCCATTTCTTCTCTTCCCCATACTCTGCTTATTAACGTATGTTTCAATCTTTTTGCAGTTTTGATGGAAGATTATCAACCTGAAAAGTTAACTCTGCTTCTCTCTTGATGGATGCTGCCTGACCCATTAAATATTTCAGCATCCTCAGTCCTATGCTTTTGCATTTTAAGTTCTGCATAAGGCAAACATTTACATGCAAAGTGTTGAGTTTGAACTTTCACTTTGCAAGGTGCAGGACAAATAGTTTTCTTGGCTACTCAGTAAACTTTATCAGAATATAATCAGGAGCAGAGTCTCACAATGGTGAACTCCAAGAGTTTGTCCTGCTGCATTTCAATACAATAATGTACTGAAACACTAGATGGCAAAAGTTAACCATCGGAAATGTTAACCCTTGAATTTTGCTGATGTCATTCTTCAGAATTATGGCTGGTTTGGTTTATTAAACAAATAATGCAGTAATGACCACTGATGTTGGTAACCCTGAGGTTATGCAATAGAATTAAATTAATCAAGACCAACTTGTGAAGAACCTAGTATGGTAAGGTGGATAATTGAATGACAAAGTAACAACAGTCTTTGAGCACCCAAATCAGACTGTAAACAGTCTCAGGATTCCAAATGCTTTAACATTTTCTAAACTGCTGGAGTTTTGTTAATGGGTCAGTAGAATGGCAATTATTGAGTCAGATCACCTTGCCCTCTTTATGGAAGTATACATAATAGGGAATGACATGTTAGAAAGGAAAATAAGAAAAGCCAATGAATATGATAAGTAGAAGGAACATTGGTTCAAATAAAGCTAACCTATCCAAACATAATTTCTAGATGTGGATTTAATTTTCACGTTTACTCAGAACTTCTTCTCACTCAACTCCCACCACCACAGAAAAAGCTTTTACCTCAAGCTGTTTTCACAGACAAATACAGTCAGATGTGATGTTTGTCTTCAGCAATACCAAGATGTCAGGATTCCTGGCAGTGCAGTAAGAAATCAATTGTCACTTTCTGACAGTTTAAAAGTCTCCGTGTTGAAAGAACACAACTGCTGCTGTTGAAACATTTCAAAACACACACTCCTTTCACCTCCCCAAACAAATAGCAGACTGAACTTCAAATGCATTGCAAGACTATTAGGTAATCCTTTTTTTGTTTAGATTCAGTAGGGTTCAGTGACAAACATTCATCTCCCTTTCTATATTCAGCCATGTTCTATCACCAACTGCATAAAATTCTGAAAAATATAAAAGCATAACAAGTATACCAAGTCCATAAAACCATTAAACATGACATTTATTTGTAGCCAATTGCAAAATTTTATTTTTACAATCCTCAAAATAATTTAAAATATACTTCTTAAATATTTGGAAGCCAAACAAATGCAGCAGATAATAATTGGAAAACTTTGTAGCTTTTATATAAGAATCAAAACAAATTTAATTAATGTGAATATGCATAGATAAGATAAAGAAATTTCTAAACCAGCATATGGTTTATGGTTTCACCAACAAAGGTTCTCCACTATATTTGAGATGGATAGATTACAGCATTTAAGTTTTATTTTCTTGGCTTGTAATAGTGAATGTCAATTTCCCTAATAAATAACTAGAGCTCTGAACTCTGGATTTCTTCAGAATGCACTGCCATATTGTGGGTTGTCTTGAAATTCAGAATGGGTATCAAATTTGAATTTGTTTTTTCTATCCTTTTCAAACAAACTCATCGGTATTTCCTCAAGGATTCCTAAAGATCAATCATCATTTAGATAGCAGCTTAGCCCATTTAAAATGGGTTTCTGCAGATCTTCTGCTTAACTGACAGATTTTAAGAGCTCAAAGAAATTCAGTTACTTTGAATACTGTGTATTACTTTCAATATTCTTTTTTCAAATCCAAACTCAAAACTTTAGAAATAGTTCAAATGAAAGCCTACCACACTCCTGTGACACAACTAAATTAACTATCTGAGCATGCCTGGTCACTAATCTCCTTCCCATAACATTTGGTGAAAAGAGGCCCACTTTCTGAACAGACAAATCATGCCTTAGTTTACAATCCCAGTCCAAGAAGTGCAGTTCCAACTGTGTCTCTATACTGTACACTGCAGATGCAACCTATGAGAGAAAAACTACGAGCAGAAGAAGCAATCTGAATAGTCCTCCTTTTATTTCACTCTTACCTAGCTGTATTTATCCAAGTATTTTTTTCAAAACTTATAATCCGATCTGTTGCAAGCACCCTTTAGGCAGTGCACACCCTATTTTAATGGCTTAAAGAGAAAAAAATCTTATTAATCTCGAATCTGGCTCCACTGCCACTTAAGTTTCTATTTGCCAACTACTAACAGAAACACTGTCTCCTTCCTTACTCTGTTACAAGTTCTTCATCATTTTGCATCGTTTCCCCTTGGAATAAAGCTTGTCTTTCCAGATAAACTAAGTTCCAGAGTCTTGAAAACATTGAAGTAAATTTACACATCTTCACCAACACTCTGACATTATAAAATACGGTGTATAGATTTCGACATAATATTCCAACAAGGATATAACCAGATCAATCAAAGTTGAACAGAAACTTCCTTGTTTTTGTATTCTATTCCTCTGTTAGAGTTTAAATTTCCAATGACTTTTTCCAAATTAGGCTTCAATATGACTTAACACCTTTGTGTACAGCTGCCTCTGGACAATATATTCTTAGCTCCCCTTCTACATTATTCCAGTTATTTTCTGTTGTCTTTCCTTGAGAAGACATCACCACATTTTCCTACATTAAATTTTATTTGCTACGTGTCTTTTTGCAACAGTCTGAGTCTGCACAAAGACTGTTGTGATTATTCTTATTGTTTACTGCATTTCCTGGAAAAATCAGAAATGTTGCAATAGTTGTCCATGATCTGTTTACGATTTATGAAGCCCCATGTTCGCAAAACTTACCTCTGTGAAATATCCAAGTATATTTTCTCAATTAATTACCAATGTAAAGGGGAATACAATACACATTTGCAGGTGAAGTGTTGTGTCACCTGGAAAGACTTTTTGGGTCCCTGAATGGAGGCAAGGGAGGAGGAGAATGGGCAGGTGTAGCATTTCAGCCACTTGTAGGGATTAGGTGCCAGGGAGATTGGTGTGAAGGGCAAATGGACAAGTGAATTACAGAGGGAGCGATCCCTGTCAAAAACAGAGAGTAAGGGGAATGTTTTTGGTGGTAGAATCCCATTGAAGGTGAGCGAAGATGTGGAGAATGAAGTATTAGATGCAAAGTCTCATGGTGTGGTAGGTGAGGACAAGAGGAACTCGACACCTGTTAAGGTGGTGTGAAGATAGGGTAAGCACAAATGTCCAGAAAATGGAGGAGATGCTGACGAGGGCAGATATGCAGGCAGTTTACAGAATGATATCTAATCAACAAGTTAACAAGGTAGTTATAGTGGGTGACTTTAATATCCCCAATATTGACTGCAATTTGCTTAATGACAGAGGCTTAAATGGGGCTGAGTTTATTAGGTACATGCAAGAGGGTGTCTTGATACAGTATGTTGGGGGGTGCATACAATACCTTATATTGGGAAATAATTCTGGCCAGATGATCAGTGCGTAAGTGCATTTTGGGCATAGTGATCATAATTCTAAGCTTTCAAATAGTTATGCACAAGGATAAGACTGGCACTTGAAGGAAATTGGGGAAAGACTAATACCAACAATGTTATGCATAAGCTGAGGAGAGTAGTGAAAGCAGCTGTTATGACATGTGGGAGTTGTTTAAAATGCAGCTAGTCAGAACTCAGGACCAACATGTTCTTGAGAGGAGGAAAGACAAGGATGATGAGGGATGTTGCAAATTAAGTCAAAAAAGAAAAGGCAGCATATGTAAGGTTTAGAAACTGAAAATGATCAGCCTCTTTGAGGAATATAAAGGGGAAGCTGGAGAAAACTTAAACAGTGAATGAGGATAACTAAAAGTGACTATGAAATGTCCTTGGCAAATAGGATTAAAGAGAATCCCAAGGCACTTACAAGAGGGCAACTACGAAGAGAGTAGGATAAAGTAAAGATTTTATGCCTGGGCACATGAGGAACTTGGAAAGGTACTAAATGAATACTTTGCATCAGCATTTACCAAGGAGAAGGACATGGAGGATAACAAGATTAAGGAGGGGTATGCTAATATTCTAGGGCATGTTGACATCAAGGAGGAGGTTTTGTGGCTCTTGGAGAACATTAAGGTAGATGTCCCCAGGGTCTAATTGAATCTATCCTAGGTTATAAAAAGAGGTAACAAGAGGAGCATGCTGTGGCTTTGATAAAGATCTTTGTATCCTCGTTAGCCATAGGCAAGGTCCTAGAAAACTGGAGAATTGCCAGTGTTGCTCCTCTGTTTAAGAAGGGAAAACCAGACAAACCGGAAAACTATAGGACAAAGAGCCATATATCAGAGTTAGGGTAATTATTGAAGAAGATGCTTAGGGATATAATTTACTCACATCTGGAAAAGCATAGACTAACTAAGGATAGTCAGGATGACTTTGTTTGAAGGAGGTTAAGTCTCACAAACTTGATTGAGTTTATTGAAGAGGTGACAAAGAAGACTAATGATTGCAGAGCAATGGACGCTGTACAGATGGACTTCAGTAAAAGTTTTGACAAGGTCCTCCATTGCATGCCAATCCTGATGGAATCCATGGAGACTTGGTGGAATCAAAATTAGCTTGGCTATAAAAAACAAATGATAGTAGTGGAAGGGTGTTTTTCTGACCGGATGTCTGCAACCAGTGGTTTTGCACAAGGATCACGGTTGAGAACACTGTTGAGTGTGATCTATATATAAATTATTTGGATGGAAATGTAGCTGATCTGATTAGCAAGTTTGCAGATAACTCAAAACTTGGCAGAGTAATGGACTGTGAGGAAGGTCGTTAAAGTATTCAGCCGGATGCAAACCAGTTGGAAATATGGGCAGAGAAAGCAGATGGAGCTCAATCCAGACAAATATGAAGTGTTTTACTTCGGGAGGTCTAATGCAAGATGACAGTATACAATAAATAGCACGACCATTAACAGCATTGATGCACACAGGAGGCTTGTGGTGCAAATCCATACCTCCCCAAAACAGTCAATATACAATACTAGATAAGGCAGTAAAGGCCACATACTGACATAATTGCTTTCATTTGATGGAGTGTTTAGTACAAAATTGGGGAAGTCATGTTGTATAAGACTTTGGTTAAGCCACATTTGGAGTACATTGTGCAGCTCTGGTTGTTGCATTACAAGCTGGATGAGGAGGCTTTGGAGAAGGTGCAGAAAAGGTTCTCCAGAGTGTTTCCTAGATTAAAGTATATTAGCTATAATGAAAGGTTGGGCAATTGTGTATTGCTTTCTCTGGAGCATTAGAAGCTGAGGAATGACCTGATTGAACCTTTTTGTCAGGATGGGAATGTCAAATATGAGAGGACATAGCTTTAAAGTGAGAAGGAAAGTTAAAAGGAGATCTACAAGTAATTTTTATTTACCCAGAGAGGGGAAAGAACCTGGAATGAGCTTCCAGGGAAAGTGATAGAAGCAGAGGCAATAGACGGGCACATGAACAGACAGTGGATGAAGTGATGCAGACCATAGGCAGATGGGATTAATTTGGATTGACATCATGGTCGGCACAGAAATAGAAGGGCCTGTTAATCTGCTGTATTGTTCCACAATTCATGTTCTAAATTATGATCATGAGGCTCTTCCACAATATGGACGTAAGTACTTCTCTTATCCAGGTACTTCATTTTATACAGATCATGGATATGCAAGCGAATTCCAGGAATGCTTTATCACTTGGAAATTACATAGTGATTCATCACAAATTATGATCCTCTCTCCTAACAGTGGCCTTCTTTCATCAACAATTGTCCTTCACAAAGTCTTTTTTTGATAATGAAAGTACATAAGATTATAAAATGGAAACTGTCAGATCAACTGAATGTAAAAATAGAATAACATCTAAAATCAATCTACTGATACAGTTTGAAGTGATCAAGATATTACAAGGGAGACAAGTACAAGAAGGCTCAAGCAACTAGGGTTGATTTCACCAGAGATGTGTTAGACCACAAGACATAGGAGCCAAAGTTAGCCCATTTGGCTCACTGAGTCTCTCCGCCATTTCATTATGGTTGATTCAATTCCTTATCAGCCCCTATCCCCTGTCTTCTCCCCATATCCCTTCATGCCCTGACTAATGAAAAATCTATCAACCTCTGCCTTAAATATACCTAATGACTTAGCCTCCAGAGCCACCTGTGGCAATGAATTCCACCGATTCACCACACTCTGGCTAAAGAAATTCCTCGTCTGTTCTAAATGGGTGTCCCTCTATTTGGAGGCTGTGCCCTCTGGTCCTAGACACTCCCACCATAGGAAACATCCTCTCCATGTCCACTCTTATTAAGGCCTTTCAATATTCAATAGGTTTCAATGAGTTTCCCTCTCATTCTTCTGAATTCCAGTGAGTACAGACCCAGAGCCATCAAATGCTCTTCATATGATAAGCCTTTCAATCATATTGACTGAGTCCTCAAATACAAAAAACTAATTGTGTATTTTTATTTGACCCATTTCTGCTTTTTTAAATTGTCATAAAAAAGGGGCATTCAACTTGTTTACAATCTGTTCTGACTGAAGATTGGAAGACAAAACAATGCTTTATTGTTGTTGAACAACTGGCTGATAGTCAATTGCTCTTCTAGAAACAACTACTATGTGAGCCTTATGATCACACATGCAGTATATCTGACTCATACAGCTAAGCATAACACCATTGATCAAAACATAACGTAGTCTCAATTGTACTGGACTTTTGTCCCTCAAACTTGCTACCAATATCAACTAGATTAGGAGAACAGGACTGGCCAAGCTGACGCTCCACATCCAAAATACCTCCAGCAAACTGTAAAGGACATGAACAAGCTTAATAGCAGTTAGGACTTGGGCAGTCGATCTTGAGGCCCTGCCCCAAATACTGCCATAGCCTTTTGTTGCTGTCAAAGACCTTTGAAATGTTTTTTAAATGTCACATAACTCTAAGATTCTAAAATATTTCTAATAGATCCAATAGTCTAAAAAAATTTTCAAAAACTATTTAAATAAAAAAAATAAACATAATTACAGTATAATAAATTTATCAAAAATGAAGCTAATAAAAATAAACAAGCCACTTATCTTTTCACTAAGGGTCAATGATTCCTCGCAAATGAATGAGAAACGAGACAGGAAATGCTCAGTGGCAAGTCCAGAGAGAGAGAGAGAGAGAGCAGGAGGCCAGATGTGGCAGTATCTGACCTTCAGTTTGTCTCTGACTTTTGCTATTATACACACAGGTGTAGAAATCAGCGGTTAGATGGTTTCTACAAAGGATCTGGCTGACAGTTTTCTTTACACACCTTGCTGGTCAGGTGAAAATATAATTTGCATCCCCGACTGACTGGATTACATAGGTAGGTCAGTACAACAAAGGAGATCAGAGGCGTAGATGAAACTTGTATTCCTCTCCGACACCAGTTAAGTACTTCCACGGGTGACAGGCAGAAATTTCAGTAGCTGTACGAGTAACATTAAAACAAAGATTCAGAAGACAACTTTGGGGCAATAAACTAAGAAACTAAATAATGTAAATACCATAGTGGTACTAGAATGACATAGAACAACTATAATTTTTGTATTTTGGTGGAATATGACACTAATGAATTATTACAATTATTTGACGAGTGTTTGTTTTAAGAGTTTTGTGCGCATATTTGGCTTATTGGCGACAGAAGGAATCATAGATAACATCTAACAACAGCGGAGTTCTTGAGGACAGAGGAAAGGTACAATAGTCTGAATAATTTCAGGAATGAAATCAGTCTGACCTATTCATCAATGAGACTACTATTCTGACTACAGAGGAATATTAAGGTAGCAAATTTCCTCTCTAGTGCTCTGCACCACCTTAATTGCAGAATAAATATGGTTTTGGTTGCTGCAAAGGTGCCTGAATGGGAGAAGCACCAGCAGAAATTTCTGGCTGAATGTTCTTTTTGATATGGAGAGAATAATCCTGGTCGATATTGAACTTCACATCCAGAAGATAAGCAAAGCACATCACCTTCAATGAAACTGCACATATTTTCCAGTATACTAAATATATTTAGTTTTGAAACAAAATAAACACTGATTACACCCACCTCCCCCAATCTACATTAGACCCACGGTATCCCAAGGCTGGAGCAACAGTTACCCTTTGTACTGAATGGAAGGGGGATAAAAGTGAATAGTCCATTAATATTTCCTTTGTGCCGCACGTAACTGCAAATGCCTTTAGTAATACAATAAATGTTTGCAAAGCATTTCCCAATAGCCTTTTTCAGTGTTTATATTGCAACTTAATGCTCTGTCAACAACTTCTACTTCAGTGGCCCTAAAATCGCAATAGAACTCTGGAGTCAGACCATGACTGTATTCCATACAGAAGCAATTTGAGAACTCATAGAAGTGGTAATCTTACATTTCACAGCATACAAATTGTAAACTTCAACATGGTGTTACAGCTAGTTTAAATAGACACATGGGATCTCAGAGCATTTCTTATGCTTTATCTGTTGTTGATGGGTGTAGATACTAAATCTAAATAAGATCAGACGTGTGCCAAGTTCTCCACTGAGATTTTAACATGCTGAAGTTGAAAGGGTGAAGTGGTCTTCCTGAGTTCTTCTGTCATATTATATCAACATCTCACAGGAAATGAGTAAGCATTGATTTAAAAAGCATGTATTTCACAATTTCACAAATGCAAAATCCAAAGTACATCATTTACTGCTATAGCAAGGTGCTTCAGATCCAAATGCACAAATCTGGTTTTGTGTCATGGTGCACACCAGGACTCTGCCATCATGCTTTCTATGGATAATCTGTAGAATATCATTACTTAACATCCAATATCATCTATTGCCAGAATTGCCCCTTCAGTGTTCAATACTCCAGATCTTAACAATACAACAATATGAACTGAACAGCAGGATGAATTCTACTCAGCAATTCTAATTAAAAGAAAGATGTTTGTGGCATGTAATATGTTGCTTTACAACGTATAATTTTTGAGTGCTTGCTAGACATTGAAAAATTGCCTGTGTCTACTGGAAGTCATATGGCTTTGTTCTAACTACAAATCTTGCACACGTCTATCTTCTCTGCGGTTGAAGTATGCTGGTAGCGATCGTTCCTAGGTTGCAGTATGGGCGGTTGAATGAGAAGAGAAGATCAGCTGTTAAAAGAAGGAAGATGAGTGGAGGACTATTCAACTGGCAGAAGTGTTTATGATATCTTCAACCACTCACTTCAGCAGGTGTTACCCACCTGCTTCAATCTTACCAGTACCCAAGAAGAATGTGGTAAACTGCCTCAATGACTATTGTCCAGTATCACTTACATCAAATGTGATTAAATGCTTGAGAAGTTGGTATTGATGCATATTAACTCCTGCCTGAGGAGTGAACTGGATACGTTCTAACAGGTCACAATAAGTCAATGGCTGATGTAATTTCATTGACCCCTCATTCATCTCTGGAACACCTGGACAATAAAGGTACATACATCAAGATGCTTTTCATTGACTACAGCTCAGCATTCAACAATATTATCCCCTCAAAACAAATCACTAGGCTCCAAGGCCTAATCCTCAATACCCCCCTGTGCAAATGGATTCTCAATTTCCTCACTTGCAGATTCCATTCAGTTTGGATAGGCAACAGCATCTCCTTCACAATCATCATCAGCACAGGAGCTCTACAACTCTGTGTACTTAGACCCCTGCTCTACTCACTTTATACTTATGACTGTACTGGCTAAATATAGCTCAAAGTCATATTTAAGTTTGCTGATGACACCACTGTTGTAGGCCGAATCAAAGGCAGTGCAAAATTGACATATAGGGAGGAAACAGAAAATCTGGTTGAATGGTGCCACGACAGCAGCCTCTCACTCAATGACAGCAAAACCAAAGAGCTCATTATTGGTGACAGAAGGGAAAAGCTGGAGATTCATGAGCCAGTCGTCATTTGGAGATCGGAGGTGGTGAGGGTCAGTAACTTTCAATTCCCTGGCGTTATCATATCAGAGAATCTTTCATGGGATCAGCATGTAAGTGCCATTACAAAGAAGGCATGACAGAGTCTCAGCTTTCTTAGAAGTTCATGTAGAATTGGCATGTCATCTAAAACTTTGACAAACTTCTATAGCTGCACAGTGGGGAGTATCCTAACTGGTTGCATCACAGTCTGGTATGGGACCATCAAAGCCCAGGAACAGAAATGCCTATTAAAAAATGATGGATACAGCTCAGCCCATCACAAGCAAAGACCTCTGTACCATCGAGTCTGTTTACAAGGAACCTGCCATAAGAAGGCAGCATCCATCATCAAGAACCCCCACCACAAAGCCATGCTTTCTTCTCACTTTTGTTAATGGGAAGGAGGTACAAGAACTTTAGGTCCCACACAACCAGGTTCAGAAACAGTTATTACCCTACAACACTCAGGCTACTGAACCAGCATGGATAACTTCACTCACCTCAACTCTAAAGTGATTCTACCACCTACAAATTCACTCCACAGCTCATGTTCTCAGCACTAACTTTTTATTTGTGCAATTTGTCTTCTTTTGCACAATGGATGTTTGTCAGTCTTTGCTTATGTATTATGTGCGTATGTAGTTATTTCTTTATTTTCATGTAACTACCAGTAAGAAACTGAATCTCAAGGTAGTATATAGTGATATATACGTATTTTGATAATATATTTATTTTGATTTTGACAGACTCTCAACAGAGATCTATAATAGTGCGCTGGAAGCAATTCGTTTACCAAAACGTCACTTAGGAACAATGTGCAAGAAGATTGTACATAAGCACATCCTCCCCAAAACTTTCATTTGCTGCAGTTATAAATTCACTCGATGTAGGAGATGGGCAGAATTGCGAGTGGGTGTCAAGTTGTGCTATGAACATTTAGAAGTTGGACTCTTTCAAGCTGGTACAGGAGATAGATGCTGTATCTCACAATTGCTTGTCCATTGTTATATAAGAAAAGTGTGTTTAAAGAGTGGCAGATGTAGAGAAGGAATACTTCCAATCTGAAAAAGGATAGCAGCTTTATACTCCAAGAGACCTTGCGACTTCCTTTAGTAAAGACAGATTCCCAGTGATCTTTAGGAGGATTATACGAGAGCCACCAAACCCTTTGCCCTTCACACACTCACGAAACTGCAAAGCAGCATACCAAAATAGTAGAGACTGAAGACTAAGCCGCTACCACAGTAGACAGACTCTGCTTGTGGTGCAGTGGAAGCTGAGATATTAGGTATCAAATGCTGCCCCACAACTAAGACCCAACTGTCAAAGGAGTCATCACCAGCCTAAGCTGAAATGGGCAGGTTCTGTGATCTATGTAAATGTCAAGTTTCTGCCGAACGGTTCCATGCTCTGAGAAAGGCTGCAGAGCTGCCAATATTTCTGACATTTCGTTGTCCATACTCATCAGATTACAGCATCCATCAAGAAAGCTAACCTACCAAACTCCTCAGGCATGGAAATCATGCATGACCTGCCCTTCAAAGAATTAGATTCTGGCCTATCTTCTCCTTCTTCCCTATCTTCAGCCCATCCATATCTAGTGACTTACCATGTATATAGATCCCACCTCTCAGCCTTCCTCTAAATTACAGCAGAGCCCGCATATGAGCTGAATGCTGGGGTTTTAACTTAAAATAAAGTTGTGTCTTCATCTTCATTGCCTGCAAATTCTTGCATCACCACATGGCCAGTTTGGAGTCTTTAACTATCTGAAAGAAGAAAGGCAAAAATGTAAGGTAATGGTAAAGCAAAGCTTGGGGGACTATAAGAAGTGAATTCTTGCACCATCTGCTTGCATGTCAGAAAATACAGGATGCAAAGTTGGGGTATGAGAAGAAAGTTTAGGTATGAAAGTACAGTCACACTCACTCATTTCAACCTTTCCCTGGCCATTATCTCTGCAGTAGTTATTCCAATGATGCCAGCAACATTTCTTCTATTGAAGCCTATTGACTAGACGTTGACATGTAGCGCTCACTGTGGCCAATTTTGCATTGCACTAACATGCAAAGAGAGCAAGGAGAAGTACTACTGTCATGGAATGAGATGGACGTTGTTCTCAGGGATGAATTGCTGGCAATGTGTGCAAGCTGAATGAAAATCTTGTGCCAGTGCTCAAAGAGAAGTGAAGCAAATAACAGGAATGATCGATAATGGTTTTTGGTAGGTAAAAGATGAGGGTGCAGAGCATAGAGCAGTTATTGAGGATAAAGTGCACCTGGTAAAGTTTGGTATGAAAGACACATTCACAGTCCTTGAACAAAAGTACACATTTTATTTAGCAATGAATGCTACAGCATCTTTGATTCAACAAGCCAGGCATACTTTCTATGGATGGGCTGAGTGGAGATTCCTATTCCTCTGTGGATGTACAGTCATTCTCCAGCTTTCCATCTCTTTCCCTAATGCTCTGAATGAAGAACTGTGGAAGATGCTTTATTCTCCGTTGTGCCATTAGTCTTTTTAAAACTGCATTCACCTCCACAATAATTTCTCTCTACTGCTGAAGCACAAAACACCTTTTGTTTTGAATGTGTTGAATAAAGCAGGCTAACTTTATGTGGCATTAATCACTCAAAATATTGGGCTTCCTGCTGAAGAAGGCAGCCACACACTAGCGTAGTTAATGGTGGATGCATACTACAATATCTTTCAATTAGCAGATAGCAGAAAGCTTACATGCCACCAGCATTCAGATCCTTTGGGTGCGTTAATCAAACATCTCAAACCCCACACCCATTGAAAGACATTTCCAGTTTGGTTCTCAACATCGAAAGGCTTTCAAGCCTTATTATAAATTGAGAAATAGAACTGCTTTGATGGGGTATCTGTTTATTCCTCCTTGAGACAGTATTTGAAAATAATTTTTTTCAATACTCATTATGAAAAGAAAGTGCAACATTAACTACAATGCTGAAATTATTTCATACTTTTGAGCTACTGGTGCAGTTTGCAATTATAGAAACATAGAAAACCTACAGCACAATACAGCCCTTCAGCCCACAAAGTTGTGCCGAACATGTCCCTACCTTAGAAATTACTAGTCTTCCCCACAGCCCTCTATTTTTCTAAGCTTCATGTACCTATCCAAGAGTCTCTTAAAAGACCCGATCGTATCCGCCTCCACCACTGTTGCTGGCAGCCCATTCCACACACTCACTACTCTCTAAGTAAAACACTTACCCCTGACATTTCCTCTGTACCTACTCCCCAGCACTTTAAACCTGTGTTCTCTTGTGGTAACCATTTCAGCCCTGGGAAAAACCTCTGACTATCCACACAATCAATGCTTCTCATTATCTTATACACATCTATCAGGTAGATAGATAGATAGATAGATACTTTATTCATCCCCATGGGGAAATTCAACATTTTTTCCAATGTCCCATACACTTGTTGTAGCAAAACTAATTACATACAATACTTAACTCAGTAAAAATATGAGTCTAAATCACTATCTCAAAAAGCATTAATAATAGCTTTTAAAAGTTCTTAAGTCCTGGCGGTTGAATTGTAAAGCCTAATGGCATTGGGGAGTATTGACCTCTTCATCCTGCTTCTCTGTCTCTGGATGGTGCTATGTAGAGGATGTTCAGAGTTTTCCATAATTGACCGTAGCCTACTCAGCGCCCTTCGCTCAGCTACCGATGTTAAACTCTCCAGTACTTTGCCCACGACAGAGCCCGCCTTCCTTACCAGCTTATTAAGACGTGAGGCGTCCCTCTTCTTAATGCTTCCTCCCCAACACGCCACCACAAAGAAGAGGGCGCTCTCCACAACTGACCTATAGAACATCTTCAGCATCTCACTGCAGACATTGAATGATGCCAACCTTCTAAGGAAGTACAGTCGACTCTGTGCCTTCCTGCACAAGGCATCTGTGTTGGCAGTCCAGTCTAGCTTCTCGTCTAACTGTACTCCCAGATACTTGTAGGTCTTAACCTGCTCCACACATTCTCCATTAATGATCACTGGCTCCATATGAGGCCTAGATCTCCTAAAGTCCACCACCATCTCCTTGGTCTTGGTGATATTGAGACGCAGGTAGTTTGAGTTGCACCATATGACAAAGTCCTGTATCAGTTTCCTATACTCCTCCTCCTGTCCATTCCTGACACACCCCACTATGGCCTCTCATATCACCTCTCATCCTCTGTCGCTCCAAGGAGAAAAGGCCAAGTTCACTCAACCTGTTTTATAGGCATGCTCCCCAATCCAGGCAACATCCTTGTAAATCTCCTCTGCACCCTTTCTATGGCTTCCACAACCTTCCTGTAGAGAAGTGACCAGAACTGAGCATAGTACTCCATGTGGGGTCTGACTAGGGTCCTACATACCTGCAACATTACCTCTCGGCTCCTAAATTCAATTCCACGATTAATGAAGGCCAATGCACCGTATGCCTTCTTCACCACAGAGTCAACCTGCGCAGTTGCTTTGAGCGCCCTATGGACTCAGACCCCAAGTTCCCTCTGATCCTCCACACTGCCAAGAGTCTTACCATTAATACTATATTCTGTCATCATATTTTACCTACCAAAATGAACCACTTCACACTTACCTGGGTCGAACTCCATCTGCCATTTCTCAGCCCAGTTTTGCATCCTATCAATGTCCTGCTGTAACCTCTGACGGCACTCCACACTATCCACAACACCTCCAACCTTTGTGTCAACAGCAAATTTACTAAACCATCCCTCCACTTCCTCATCCAGGTCATTTATAAAAGTCATGAAGAGTAAGGGTCCCAGAACAGATAGCTGAGGCTCACCACTGGTCACCAACCTCCATGCAGAATATGACCCATCTACAACAACTCTTTGCCTTCTGTGGGCAAGCCAGTTCTGGATCCACAAAGCAATGTCCCCTTGGATCCCATGCCTCCTTACTTTCTCAATAAGCCTTGCATGGGGTACCTTATCAAATGCCTTGCTGAAATCCATATACACTACATCTACTGCTCTTCCTTCATCAATGTGTTTAGTCATATCCTCAAAAAGTTCAATTAGCCTCGTAAGGCACGACCTGCCCTTGACAAAGCCATGCTGACTGTTCCTCATCATATTATACCTCTCCAAATGTTCATAAATCCTGCCTCTCAGGATCTTCTCCACCAACTTACCAACCACTGAAGTAAGACTCACGGATGTATAATTTCCTGGGCTATTTCTACTCCCTTTCTTGAATAAAAGAACAACATCCACAACCCTCCAACCCTCCGGAACCTCTCCCGTCCTCATTGATGATTCAAAGATCATCACCAGAGGCTCAACAATCTCCTCCCTTGCCTCCCACTGTAGCCTGGGGTACATCTCATCCAGTTCCAGAGACTTATCCAACTTGATACTTTCCGAAAGATCCAGCGCATCCTCCTTCTTAATATCGACATGCTCAAGCTTCTCAGTCCGCTGCAAGTCTGCACTACAATCACCAAGATCATTTTCCATAGTGAATAAAGTATTCATTAGGTACCCCTGCTATTTCTTCCTGTTCCATACCCACTTCCCCACTATCACACTTGATAGGTCCTATTCTTTCATGTCTTATCCTCTTGCTCTTCACATACTTGTAGAATGCCTTAGGGTTTTCCTTAATCCTGCCCGCCAAGGCCTTATCATGGCCCCTCCCGGCTCCCCTAATTTCCTTTTTAAGCTCCTTCCTGTTAGCCTTATAATCTTCTAGATCCCTAACATTACCTAACTCTCTGAAACTTTTGTAAGCTTTTCCTTTCTTCTCGACTAGATTTATTACAGCCTTTGTATACCACAGTACCTGTACCCTACCATAACTTCCCTGTCTCATTGGAACATACTTTTGCAGAACTTCACACAAATATAACCATATAACAATTACAGCACGGAAATAGGCCATCTCGGCCCTTCTAGTCCATGCCGAACGCTTACTCTCACCTAGTCCCACTGGCCCGCACTCAGCCCATAACCCTCCATTCCTTTCCTTTCCATATACCTATCCAATTTTACTTTAAATGACAATACCGAACCTGCCGCTACCACTTCTACTAGAAGCTCATTCCACACAGCTACCACTCTCTGAGTAAAGAAATTCCCTTTCATGTTACCCTTAAACTTTTGCCCCTTAACTTTTAGCTCATGTCCTCTTGTTTGAATCTCCCCTACTCTCAATGGAAAAAGCCTATCCACGTCAACTCTATCTATCCCCTCTTAATTTTAAATACCTCTATCAAGTCCCCCCTCAACCTTCTACGCTCCAAAGAATAAAGACCTAACTTGTTCAACCTTTCTCTGTAGCTTAGGTGCTGAAAACCAGGTAACATTCTAGTAAATCTTCTCTGTACTCTCTCTATTTTGTTGACATCCTTCCTATAATTCGGTGACCAGAAATGTACACAACACTCCAAATTCGGCCTTACCAATGCCTTGTACAATTTTAACATTACATCCCAAATCCTATACTGAATGCTCTGATTTATGAAGGCCAACATACCAAAAGCTTTTTTCACCACCCTATCCACATGAGATTCCACCTTCAGGGAACTATGCACCATTATTCCTAGATCACTCTGTTCTACTGCATTCTTCAATGCCCTACCATTTACCATGTTTGTCCTATTTGGATTATTCCTACCAAAATGTAGCAACTCACACTTATCAGCATTAAACTCCATCTGCCATCACTCAGCCCACTCTTCTAACTGGCCTAAATCTCTCTGCAAGCTTTGAAAACCTACTTCATTACCCACAACACCACCTACCTTAGTATCATCTGCATACTTACTAATCCAATTTACCAGCCCATCATCCAGATCATTAATGTATATGACAAACAACATTGGATCCAGTACAGATCCCTGAGGCACACCACTAGTCACCAGCCTCCAACCTGACAAACAGTTATCCACCACTACTCTCTGGCATCTCCCATTCAGCCACTGTTGAATCCATTTTACTACTTCAATATTAATACCTAACAATTGAACCTTCCTAACTAACCTTCCTTGCAGAACCTTGTCATAGGCCTTACTTAAGTCCATATAGACAACATCCACTGCTTTACCCTCGTCAACTTTCCTTGTAACCTCTTCAAATAATTCAATAAGATTTGTCAAACATGACCTTCCACGCACAAATCCATGCTGACTGTTCCTAACCAGACCCCGTCTATCCAGATAATTATATATACCATCTCTAAGAATACTTTCCATTAATTTACCCACCACTGACATCAAACTGACAGGCCTATAATTGCTAAGTTTACTCTTCAAACCCTTTTTAAACAATGGAACCACATGAGCAATATGCCAATCCTCCGGCACCATCCCCATTTCTAATGACATTTGAAATATTTCTGTCAGGGCCCCTGCTATTTCTACACTAACTTCCCTCAAGGTCCTAGGGAATATCCTGTCAGGACCGGAAGATTTATCCACTTTTATATCCCTTAAAAGCACCAGTACTTCCTCCTCTTTAATCATCATAGTTTCCATAACTTCCCTACTTGTTTCCCTTACCTTACACAATTCAATATCCTTCTCCTTAGTGAATACCGAAGAAAAGAAATTGTTCAAAATCTCCCCAATCTCTTTCAGCTCCACACATAGCTGTCCACTCTGATTCTCTAAGGGACCAATTTTATCTCTCACTATCCTTTTGCTGTTAATATAACTGTAGAAACCCTTTGGATTTATTTTCACCTTACTTGCCAAAGCAACCTTGTATCTTCTTTTAGCTTTTCTAATTTCTTTCTTAAGATTCTTCTTACATTCTTTATATTCCTCGAGCACCTCATTTACTCCATGCTGCCTATATTTATTGTAGATATCTCTCTTCTTCCTAACCAAGTTTCCAATATCCCTTGAAAACCATGGCTCCCTCAAACTTTTAACCTTTCCTTTCAACCTGACAGGAACATAAAGATTCTGTACCCTCAAAGTTTCAACTTTAAATGACCTCCATTTCTCTATTACATCCTTCCCATAAAACAAAGTGTCCCAATCCACTCCTTCTAAATCCTTTTGCATCTCCTCAAGGTTAGCCTTTCTCCAATCAAAAATCTCAACCCTGGGTCCAGTCCTATCCTTCTCCATAATTATATTGAAACTAATGGCATTGTGATCACTGGACCCGAAGTGTTCCACAACACATACCTCTGTCACCTGACCTATTTCATTCCCTAACAGAAGATCCAACACTGTCCCTTCTCTAGTTGGTACCTCTATGTATTGCTGCAAAAAACTATCCTGCACACATTTTACAAACTCCAAACCATCCATCCCTTTTACAGTATGGGTTTCCCAATCTATGTGTGGAAAATTAAAATCTCCCACAATCACAACCCTGTGCTTACTACAAATATCTGCTACCTCCTTGCAAATTTGCTCCTCCAATTCTCGCTCCCCATTAGGTGGTCTATAAAACACCACTATAAGTGTTACTACACCTTTCCCATTCCTCAATTCCAACCAAATAGCCTCCCTAGACGAGCCCTCTAATCTATCCTGCCAGAGCACCGCTGTAATATTTTCTCTGACAAGCAACACAACACCTCCCCCTCTTGTCCCTCCGATTCTATCACACCTGAAGCAACGAAATCCAGGAATATTTAGTTGCCAATCACACCCCTCCTGCAACCATGTTTCACTAATAGCTACAGCATCGTATTTCCAGGTATCAGTCCATGATATAAGCTCATCCACTTTTCTTACGATGCTCCTAGTATTAAAATAAGTGCATTTAAGAAATTCTCCACCTCTTCCTTTCTGTTTATCTCTAACAGTACAAAGAACTTTACTGTCTTCTTTTTCTTCCTTCTCCCATACATCTGTTCCCACACTCTGGTTCCCCTCCCCCACCCCCCTCATATCTAGTTTACGTCCACTGGAGCCTCTCTAGCAAACCTACCTGCAAGAATATTTGTCCCCCTCCAGTTCAGATGTAAACCGTCCCGCCGGAACAGGTCCCACCTTCCCTGGAAAACTGCCCAATTATCTGTAAATCTGAAGCCTTCCGTCCTGCACCATGTCTTCAGCCACGTGTTGATCTGCACTAAATTACTAGTTCTAAACACACCTGCATGTGGCACTGGTAGCAATCCTGAGATTGCTATCCTGAAGGTCCTGTCCTTTAAACAATATTCCCTGAACATTTGCCACATTTCTTCTGTACTTTTCCCTGAGAACATCTGTTTCCAATTTAAGCATCCAGTTTCCTGCCTGATAGCCTCATAATTCCCCTTACTCCAATTAAATGCTTTTCTAACTTGTCTATTCCTATCTCTCTCCAATGCTATTGTAAAGGAGATAGAATTATGATTACTATCTCCAAAATGCTCTCACACTGACAGATCTGACACCTGACCAGGTTCTTTTCCCAATACCAAATCAGGTACAGTCTTTCCTCTTGTAGGCTTATCTACATATTGTGTCAAGAAACCTTCCTGAACACACCTAACAAATTCCACCCCATCTAAAACCCTTGCTCTAGGGAGATGCTGATTGATATTGGGGAAATTAAAATCTCCCATCACTACAACTCTGTTATTATTACACCTTTCCAGGATCTGTTTCCCTATATGCTCCTCGATATCCCTGTTATTATTGGGCGGCCTATAAAATACACCCAGTAAAGGTATTGACCCCTTCCTGTTCCTAACCTCCACCCACAGAGATTCCGCAGACAATCCCTCCATGACGTCCACCTTTTCTGCAGCTGTGACAGTATCTCTGATCAACAGTGCCACACCCCCACCTCTTTTGCCTCCTTCCCTGTCCTTTTTGAAACATCTAAAACCCTTGTTAGCAATTCTTTAGTATTTTGAAATGGGCAGGAGGAAAAGAATAAGTAGTATGTTCTTGTTAAAGGACTTCATTTTGCTTAGTCAATGGACAGGTTTGGAATATTTTCAAAATAGTTCACAGCATGAATATTAGAAGTGTACAAGTACTTGAATAAGTGACCAAAACCCTGCCTTTGGACTTTTAAACATTTACAACTGTCAATATACCTTAACAATATCTTAATATACCCATTAAAATCTAACATATTACTTTCACACAGAGAGTGGTGGGTGTGTGGAATGGGCTGCCAGTGGCGGTGGTGGAGGCAGAAACGATAGGGTCTTTTAAGAGCCTCTTGATAGGTACATGGAGCTTAGGAAAATAGAACACTATGCACAAGGGGAATTCTAGGCAGTGTCTAGAGTAGGTTACATGGTCAGCACAACATTGTGGGCTGAAGGGCCTGTAATGTGCAAGATTTCTATGCTCTATGTTTCTTCCAATACCATATAAATACATAAGGTGACCAAGACCAGCCTTCGCCGAATTTTTGCTGCATAAATATCTAATAAAATTAAAACTTACTGAAAATCATTCAATTATATCCAAGTGCACTTTGATTATAGTGTATAATACAATATTATGAGAATCATAAAAGAATCAGTATTTACCATGATCAGCTCACGACTGCAGCACTGGCTTGGTGCTTGGAGTTCTGTTGCTTGCACACTTACTTTCCAGAACATTAAAGATTTACAATTCATGGGAATTGGAGATGGGATTGAAAATAAGTAAATCTTAAAACTGAGTAAAGGTCAAAAAAATTAGACCCAAAAATGTATACATATAATTGCAGTAATCTAATTTTCAACTGTAATTTGGACCATTTTGAATTGTTTGGTATCTAATTGCAACTCAGGGAACTGGCAAACAACCAGAATAAAAATTATAACTTCAGTCACGCTTAAAAACAATTTTCTCTGAAATAATATGCAGAATTGCCTTTTCCCTGAGGGCAAATGTGAAAAAAAGTAAAGAAACAAAGATAAATACTGCTGTATTTGTTTTAATTAGTTTACATTTTACAACAAGATAGTAATACTTGGTGAATTCCAATGTTCAACAGTTAATAGTAGCTGCTGCCTGGCATCCAAACTGTTAATATTTAAAATTTAATTTTCGGAAACATATTTATCTGACAATAGTCAAAAGGCTGATTTCAGTTATAATGCTTCACGGTTAGCTCTTGTTTATATTATTAAATTTCATTATATGCTCTTACTACTTTCAAGAATAAACTTTGAAATTACTTTTGGGACATAGCCCTGCTCTTAGTTTCAGTAAACTGAGTAGTGAAATCCATTGTTCAACTCTACTTTTCACACCTTCAATAGCCACATAATTAGATAGTTTGCGGTTTCTACAGCTGTTGCTTATATTAGATAGTGTCATTTGAAAAATATTCAAGTCCCTAACTCCTGAAAGAAGTCCATCATTAATGAAATACAGGCACTGCAATGAGGTCATAAAAAACATACATTTCAACAACTCCACTTGAATCACAATGAAGAACACTAAGCAGGAACACAAATCAATGCCAGAACTGGAAAAAAATAAAGAAAAATGCCTTCTCAAATTCTGTGTACACATTCAAAACTGTTTTGTCACTGCCCTGAAACAGTCTTAATTCCAGCTCCAGCAGACTAAACAATACAGCTTGGCCAAAATGATAGTAAATAGACCCAAATCCATAGATGCTTTGCAGCATATTCAAAATAATTAAGATTTCTTAAACTGTAATATAATGGGCATTATTATTTATAGCTTATTACAATGCTAGTTGTTCTGATTTTATAATCTCTGATTAAATCACTTTTAAAACCATTATGCTGTTCCTCAATTCCACAGAAAAAATATTCCTATTATATTAAAAAATTTAAGAAGCATTTATAGTACATTCAACAATCATTTACTTTTCTCACAGCATCTGCTACTTATAAAAGTATTCTTTCCTTCATGGGCACCACCTGCTATTAAGTACCAGGCCACATTTACAGAAAAATACATCACACAAAAATAAAACAATTGCATGGTGATAGAAAGATGACAAATGGGAGAGTGGGAAAGAAGTGGAAGGAAGGAAGGATTCACAGGGGGATCAAAGACTGTCAGCATGTCACACCATGTGGTGGTCTGTTTTCCTAACTCAAAGTCATGCTCTTTAAGTTTTTAAACTTCAAACAACTGGAATACCGCAACATTCATAAAGCAGAGCTGAACCATGGGGAATAAGAAAAAAAACAGAGAAATTTAGTAGACCTCAACAGCAGATGGTAAAATTAACATGTCAACACTTTTTAGCATTCTGCTGGCCCTTCACAGTTTTGCCAGAAAAACTGGAAATTGAAGAACAGCGTCAAAACTGGATATAAGGGCAGAAAACTTCCATTTCTTTATAGCATTTCCAATGAAATTCTTAGTTCTGTTGATACTCTCTAGGTACAACATAATTTCCAATATATTTAATCATATTACAGAGACAGTTCAGTAATTACTTTGAGTGATATTTTCTCTACACTATAACAGATGGTTTCACAGAGAACCCAGATATTGTTGAGCAGGTTGAATGCAGGATCTCATCTGGGAGAGAGAATGGCTTCGTTTATGCTATGGGTCTAACACAGTGAAACTGTTCACTATTTTCATAAGTAAAATCTATTACTCAGTCACTATAACTTATTTTATCAAGAAAGAATGCCATGACAAAGCACCTTGCTGCTCTGTATCTTTAGGGCAAAGTCAAGAATTTCCATTCCTCAATTTCTTATCCGGAACTTCCACTTGCAGAAACAAAATCACTTTTAGTTTTATTCATCCAGAATAATTCTGCATACAGCAGATATGCCAAATCTGTCATTGATTAGTTTGGTTAAATTGAAAATCTACAATACAGGCCAAGCACAGTAGTTGTGGATGTGGTTCTTTTCAATGCCATGTCAATCAAAACAATATCAATTATTACACAATTGACCATAATTCACTTATTTTCACGTGAGTAAATATTAAAAATGATTTCAAATTCTTCTTTTCCTATATTTTCCTTTCAGCCTCTTTCTGTTTTCTATCGTTTTCCAATCCTTGCTCTTTCTTCAGTTCCTTTGTTAAGTATCTGATTTGTTACTGAATTCGTCCTTTTGAATCTATCCTCATACCCAATCCCTCTCTCATTGGGTAAAGGTATATCCTGCTCTTTGGATGGTTAAATATTCCCAGATGACCGGTTTCCTGCTTCACCATCAGCTCGTACTTGCAGCAAATTTCAAGCATAAGATTTTAGCTGAAAGGTGTCAGGGCAAGACAGATTTCAGCCAATAAAATGGAGATGAGGAAGAACTTCTAGTCTCAGAGAGTTATGAATTTGTGTAATTCTATACCACAGAGAACTGTGGTGTTCGTAATATTACATATTTTTAAGGCTCTGGTCTATGAGGGAGGAGTAACAGGGTGAAAGGAAGAAGGTGCAGCTGAAGCCAAGGCAAGATTAGCCATGATGTTACTGAATGACGGACCAGGCATGAGAGGCCATGGGGCACACTTCTGCTCCTAATTCTCATGTTTTTAATTTCTGTTGTCATATCCCCTGTCCCACAACTTAGTGGCCGGCATGAAGGAACATATAATTATGCTTGATTACTGTTTTGGATAAAACTCTCTAATTAGTTTTAGATGGTGGAGTATCACAAGAACAAGAAAATAAGAAGTGAACAATCTTTTACAGTGTTTCACATAACCTGGCAACACAAACAAAAGTGCTGAGCAAATATTCCATACCATAGAGACACAGAGAAATGCATTCCATTTTCTTCAAATTATAATCCTTTAAAAAGTGGAAGAGAGAGATAGAGAGATGTGCATTTGCTAAAAAGTTAACCATGTCAGTTTTGCTCTGACCCCTGTATTTTCTGACTATCCACATGGCTATAATATTAATAATAGTCTTAACAATGGGCTCAGAAGTCATAAGCTATTTGGAGAAAACTATCAGGGAGAGTACTTTAGCTGAACAGTTGAAGAGACTGGAATTAAAAGCCCTGCTGTGTATCTTAAAGAATTGTTTGTTTAGTCAAGGCACTTCATTTCACTATTTGGCTGGCTGCATTCTTCAACAAAAAGCAGCCAACCATGGGTTACTTTGAAGTTGATTTTTCCCCACCTGAAATGTAACCCTATTGACCACCTAATTCCATTGAAATGTTTTCCCATTGAAAGTTCATTATTGAAATCTTGATGACTAATAAATGCAATTCAAAACTGACTTGTGTAACATTAAAGCTGCATCAAACTCCTGACAAAAATACTGGCATGAGAAAAGAATTAAAGCCCTATTTTCTCAGGCAAGATGGGAACGGGGAAGGTGAAACATAAAGTAGATCAAACTGGGGGCTGAAGTTTCAGCTGTTATGGTCTTGCCCTCAGAATCAGATTCATGTTTATTATCACTGACATATCAGAGTTCAAAGTTCAAAGTAAATTTATTATTAAAGTGCATAAAATTCACCATACACTACCGAGATTGATTTACCTGCAGTCATTCATGCATATACAACAAAACACAATGGAGTCAATGAAAAACTGCACACGACAAAGACAGACAATAAATCAATGTGCAAAATACAACAAACAGTGCAAATACAAAACAGAAAAAATAATAATACATAAATAAATATGCAAGAATATGTGTTGCAAAATACTTAAATGTGAGTCCATTGATTGTGGGTCCCCTCCTCCTTCCCTTCTGCTATGGTTCGCTCTCCTCTCCTAACAGATTCTCTCTTCTCCAGTCCTTGACCTTTTCCACCTGTCTGACTTCACCTATACCTTCCAGCTAGCCTCTTTCCCCTCCCCCAACTTTTTATTCTGGCATCTTCCCGCTTCCTTCTCAGTCCTGAAGAAGGGTCTCAGCCTAAAACGTCAACTGTTTATTGAATTCTATAGATGTCGCCTGACCTGCTGAGATCCTTCAGCATTTTGGTCGCTTCTGCAGACTTTCTCATGTTTAGGAACCAATTCATTCAGAGGTGAGTGAAGCTATCACCTCTAGTTCAAAAGCATGATGGTCGAGCGGTACATCTCTGAGGTGTGCCTGTGCTGATGTTACTTCCACTTCGCACTGACTGTGCTCTCCCGATGAAGAAGTCAAGGATCCAGTTGTAGAGGAAGGTACGGAGGCCCAGGCTATGAAACCCTAAAAGTAAAATCTCTCAGCCATGAGGGCATTTGTGATCAAGAAAACGTGACCTCGTCAGTCAGCATATGTCATGCCTCATTAAACACTAATCCCTCAGAAATTGTGTGAATATTCTGGTTTCAGCATATAACATACAAGGAAAGTACTACTGTACAGTTTAACTCATCAGCTGTTACACCAAGAGTAAAGAAAATTCTGAAATACACTTGTTTCCAAAAATTCCTAGTGACAGCTTTTGCACAACCAAGTATAATTCAATTATTTTCCACTTATAAGCGTATGTATGCAGAAAATGGAACTGGTCCTGCAGGTAACTAAATCACTTACTATCCCAGCATATCCCACTATATTCTAAGTCAGGCTTAGGCCTGAAATTTAAAAAATAAACTCTAAATTCACTTATGAAATCATTAATATTTCTTCCTAACCCAGAAATTCCTGATGAAATAAAAATATCTGGCTAAGAACTTGTACTACAAAATTCAGTAATACCACCAATCCATGATTAGCAAGTTGAATTAATATAACTTTTTATCAAACAGTATAAACATTAGGGAAAAGAAACAAGGGCATAATAAATTTCTATTACTCTATGTTTCCACTTTCTGTTAAATATTGATTAATCCTTAAAATAATTTTGCTTGGATACACTTGGTTATATGCCTAACAAATGTTATTTCAACATGATCAGATGGAATAGTCCTAAATTCCTTCATAAAAATTCCAACGTATTCTAACTTTGATCTGCAGATTACCATTTGAACTTGCAGAACCTTCATTTTATATCTCTGGAATAGGAAGCCTCATCTGGGACATAACATTTTGAGATATTTTCTGTATCGCATATTTATGAAAATGTATACTAGAATGCATTTATAAATTCAATAGCTATTACTTAATTTAAATCTTGCTTTCAAATCTGTTCTTTGATCCATGATCAGCTCAGTAATCACCCCTGTGTTTCCTCTAAGATTATTGCCCTGTTTTTGCTTCTTTTCCTCTCCCCCCACCCCCATCCTCATTACCCCTCTAACTCCACCAAAAGTGAGTGTAAGGAACCTTTCCTTCTTGCTATTCAAGGGTACCCCTCCTGACAGCAGCAGCTGAGCATGCTGCCCCACTTCAGAGACAATGGCCACACGAGGGCTCAGCATCATTTGGTGGTAAATATACAACAAAAAGTCTAGCAGCACTCTGTGTGGGCAGTGTAAATGGATAATCTTCAGATCCCACCTTTATTGTTCCAGATATTAACTATTACCAGGAGGAACAATGATCTTTTTTGCTAACACCTTTTTCCTACTTCAGAACTTTGAGCTGAACTTTCAAGACCTCTAATATATAGTTAGGGATAGTTACAGTGCCAAGACTTTTGCACAGTACTGTAGTAATTTTATATATTGCACTGTCTTGCTGCCACAAAAAAAACATTTTTATTACATATATGAGTGATGATTAAACGTGCTTTGATATGGATCTCTATTGTGGACTGAGAGTGGGAAGGAGGCATTGAGAAGGAAGTCATAGTTGGGAAAGGGGAAAGGGAGAGAGGGGAAGGAGCAGGAAGGACCAGAGAGACATTCTATAATGACTAACAAACCAACTGTTTGGAATCAAATGATCTTGCCTGGTATCTCAGGGCTGGGTGTGTCTGCACTTGTGTCATCCCCTGCTCCTGTCACTCCTTCTCTGCCACCTGACCCACACCCCTCCTGCGGCATTCTACCCTCACCAGTCCCAACATCTTCTGCTGCTGCCAGATTTACAAACTCGTTCTCCACTCCATGTTCACAAATACAGTATTGTACAAAAGTCTTAGGCACCCTAGCTATATGTGCCTAAGACTTTTGAACAGCACAGTACATCAAGAAATTAAAATATTAATCTTCTATTACAGGTGTTTACTTCAATTCTTTTTTAAATTTAATGTTGTTTGGCTGTGAAACTATATATACATCTACTTAAATGTCTTTGTAGGGACTGAAAACTCCTGCTGTTAAATGCAGTAATATTACTGGGGAGCAAACTGAAATACCACTCATGCTAATGTTTAGGTATAATTTTAATGCAGTTTGGGAATGTCATTGTGAGGAATGTTGTGCATCTGTTCACTGAAAATAAAGTGAAATGAACTCTCAACCAAAATCCCTAAGACTTATACAAAAATATACAAGGGAAATCTTCCAGCTGGTGAATTTGTTCTCATCAGTATAATTCAGACAAACAGACAATGGAAAACTTGGTGATGAATAAACCATCCGCATACCTCATGCCTAACTCGTCATAGCAACTCATTTTGCCAGCCATCAAAACAATGCTTTAGTTGCTAAGGAGCCTTATACAGCCTATAAAAACAGTTCTAAGTGCATCATTTGCAAAGAGAACAAAAGAAATTGTACAACTGCATCATTCATGTTGGTTCTTTACAGTGAACCCTATAAGGATGATAATCTTTGCAAAACTATAGTTTGTGGATGTGACTGTTCACAACCTGTAGTCCTGGAATAAATTATTTATCTCAGAAAGAAACCTTTTGTGGGGAAAAAATGGAAATATATTAAACAAATGAATAATTGTTAAAGCATTTCAATAATTCTCTCATGGTTCCAAAATTCCAACTGTTTGAAAATAAACAACTTGGGGTTTAGGGAGGAAATTAATTCATTGAATAGATTATGAAGACAGATACTAACAAGGGCACAGAGAGAAGTAAGTACAAGGGTAGGGTCCATAAATTGATCGAACATGGGACCCTGAGGATATTTGTACAGGACAGTATTTCTGAGAGTCATAAATAAAGTTTTCAATGAATAAGGGAAAGAAAACTAGCTAGGAATGCATTAGAATAGTTAACAAGAAAATAGCAGAGGAATGATTGAGAATGTTGAGAGACTAAAGTGAGAATGGAATCATGCAATTTTACAAAATTGTAATCAGAAACATTTTGTGATTAGGGGATCAGGAACAAAACCTGCAGTTGACCAGAACAGCAAGTCTGTGTATTGCATGGCTCAATTGAAATGGTAACGGGGGGGGGGGAGTCAATGCTCAGAGATGACATCTTTGCTTTTCTCAGTGGTTCAAAAGTCTGGTAACAGTGGGATTGAAGCCCTCCTAGAGCTTGGTGGTGTGCTTTTAGGCTTTTGCATCTTCTGCCTGATGGAAGAGGGAAGAAGAGAGAAGGATCAGGGTGGGAAAGGTCTTTGATTACATTGATTGCTTCTCAAGGGCAGTGGGAAGTATAGACAGGTCATGGAGGAGAGGCTGGATTATGTGATGGGCCGGGCTGCATTCACAACTCTGTGCAATTTCTTGCAGAATAGTTGCCAAACCAAGCTATGATGCAACTGGAGAGGATACTTTCCTCTGTGGTACCTCTGTAAAATTTAGGAAGGGTTATCAGGGACATGCTGAATTTTCTTGTCCACATGGTGCTGATTACCAGTGTCAGGTTTGCTTGAGTGAGGCACTCTAACAGCATAAAATCAGTTGCTAAAGGAAGGAGAAGGTCTACTGATCTCTATGAAATGGGGCAGGAAGGAAATCACCTCATTATTTTATGCCCTGTCACACTTTAGAGCAAGGAAACATCTGATGGGCCTGCATAAACAAGTAAAGCCTTGTAAAGACAATTGTAGCACTATTGCAGAAAAGCAGCATCCATCATCAAGGACCCCCACCATCCAGGCCATGCTCTCTTCTTGCTCCTGCCATCACGAAGAAGCTGTAAGAGTCTCAAGTCCCACACCACCAGGTACAGGAACAATTATTACCCCTCACTCATAAGGTTCTTGAAGCAAAGGGATTAACTTCACTCACCCCAACAGTGAAACTGATGCCATAATCTCTGAGCTCACCCTTAAGGTCTCTGCAACTCACGTTATGAATATTGATTGATTATTTATTTATTTAGTTAGTTATTCATTCTCTTTTTTATTTGCAGTTTGTTCTCTTTTGCACATTGGTTGTTTGTCTGTATTTGTCATTTACAATTTTTCATTCATTCTATTGTGTTTCTTTGTACCTCTAGTGAGTACCTGCAAGAAAATGAATCTCAGGGTAATATATGATGACATATGTGTACTTTGATAATAAATTTACCTTGAACTTTAACACAGACACTTTATAGGTGACTATAACAGAAATTAACATCTGAGATTTAACATTTCAAGAGTCTTTAGGCTAATTGTTATATTTATTTATTGTTTTAAGTGTTGAGCTCTCTTTACTTATAATATACTGTTGGCCATTAGAGTTCCTCTCAGATGACATGTTTGGAGGTAGAAGAAAGTATGAAGGAAGTTGCAAGGAGCCACTAAGATCGATGTACAGTAGATCCCAGTTAAATGGGCCATAGGTTAATCAGGACACCATTTAGTTGGGACAACTCTTTAAGAACAAAAACCAATTGAGAAAATAGCCAAGATTCCCTTTGACTATTTGAAACACTATTGGGATAATTTCACTAACTGGGACTGGAGATTGTTGTAGAACAGCCATTAGACACTACACTATGCTTAAAGTGAATAGTTTTTAAATAGTGTAACATGTGTTTGTGTTCAAAAAGCAGTGATTTTTGTCACAGATATTTGGTGAGAAAAAGTAAGACAATTCAGAGCAGTTTTGCTCACTGTAGTCTCAAGGATTCAGGTTTGGAGAAGCCAGAAATAGCCATGAGTGAAAATGAAATGATTTTGCTACTTAAACAATTTAGAAATTACGAAGAATTTGAAGGTATCAAAAACCATCTTGAATGTTACAATGAAAATGAAGATTTGGAAGATGTAATTGTCAATAGCACTGTATGAAGGAAGTCCATTATCTGCATTAGGTGTCTATATTGATTTTGTTTATTTGCAGACAATCAAAAGAACACAGCAGGGTACAGTGGACGAATTCCTCCATTGATAACTATTATGAATTAATACACAGTTTTATAGTACTGTAGCAATATTAGTAATTTTCTTATTTGTTCTGTATTACATTTAAATAAATAATCTGTTAGTTAATCTTTTTTATACCCTTTCAAGTATTTCTATGAAACTTTGGGCAGTTACTTAATTGGGCCATAATGTACTGGTCCTGGGGTGTTGCAATTAACTGGAATTTGTTTGACAAATTAAATAACTGCAGAATGAAGATTAACTGCTAATCTAGTGTCACTTTTTCAACACATCAGAGCAGATAGGCGTCTCACCCTTCTTCCCCCTCACTTGGATTCACTTATTACTGCCAGCTTGACTGACAGGATAATCCTAGATCCAGCACTGACATGATGGGCTGAGTGGTTTTCTTCTGTCATAGAAAAATAACTTACGTATTTTTCCAAGCTACATCTCTTTCCAAGTCAATGCTAGGTTTCTAACTACTTTTTCTATTTTACAGCTTTGTCTTCAAAAGGCAGCATTTTCCCCATTTTTAATAAACTACTGTTTGGAAGCTTTGAATCAAGCTTTTTATAGATTCTATTTGTCTGCAGTAGCGCTTAAAAGAACGTGTTAATGGCAGACACCAAGGTAATGGAAAAAAGGGCATGCTCCTATGATACCTTCTGATTTAAGTCATTATACATGGACATTTTATAAAATAGACAAAGAATTTAAAAGTCGGCCCTTATGAAAACCATTACTAACATATTAAAATATGACAATCTATGTACCAAATGCAGTGAATGCCAGGTTCTTTGGGAACTAAATTAACTGCAGCCTTGGAAACACTTTCATACTTATTCTGTATCCTGGTGTTGATGCAATTATCAAAAGAACATCTGACAGCATCAGATTTAATTGAATTAATTTAACTGCGTGAATAAGCACAGAATTCCTGTTTTTTTGAAATTTGTTCTGAAAACCAACACTGGCATTTTAAAATTGCCTATAATTTGCATTCTGAAGTACAATAGGAAAAAAACCTCACACAGGCCTTTGTATTCACTAAGTCATCTTTGGATTCATTAACAAACAAAAGTGCAAATGAACACTCAGCAGTCAGCAATGATTGTTCTCTATTATTTAACTCTGTTTTTCTTCACTGAGACCAGTCTCTAGTTTTCAACCTTAATCAAGTACTAGAAAGTATATTCATATATATAAGGTTTTGAGGTAATATCAAAATTTCTATTGCTTTTGTCAAAATTTATTTTAGTCTTCATTAAATGAACTAAAAGACTTATATGTCGAAATAAATTCCTTTGTAGGTCAACATACAGTAGAAATCTCATTCTCTGATGCACACTGACCACAACAGCAGCTATCGTTTTTGCCTCTCAACAGATGAAAAAGCTACAGAAACTCCTTCTCCAACACCGAATTTTTGTAAAAAAAATCTTCAAATTTTCAAAGCCATTCTTGCAGAGCAAAGACATGGTGTGCAGCTCAATCACACTTTTTGAACCAGGTTTCTAAATTAGATCATGCAATAAAAGCAAGGGACCTGCAATTAGCACTTATTAACTCATGCACAACTTTACTGCCAGCCATTCTTATGGCTCTTTCTATGCTCAGTTACATTACCTTGAGGAGGCAACCAAGATTAACTTTATATGTATATTTACATACTGGCTAAAACAAATACATTTTAATCAATTTTAATTCCAAGATCCACAAACCTGCCTGTCCAGGTAGACCTATTGTCTCAGCTCGCTCCTGCCCCACTGAACTCATTTCTGCATACCTTGACACTGTCTTATCCCCCCTTGTTCAATCTCTTCCCACCTATGTTCATGACACTTCTCATGCTTTGAATTTTTTTAATGATTTTAAGTTGCCTGGCCCCCACCGTCTTATTTTCACCATGGACGTCCAGTCCCTATATACCTCCATCCCCCACCAAGATGGTTTCAAAGCTCTTCGCTTCTTTTTGGATTCCAGACCTAACCAATTCCCCTCTACCACCACTCTCCTCCGTCTAGCGGAATTAGTTCTTACTCTCAATAATTTCTCCTTTGGCTCCTCCCACTTCCTCCAAACCAAGGTTGTAGCCATGGGCACCCGTATGGGTCCCAGTTATGCCTGCCTTTTTGTTGGCTTTGTGGAACAGTCCATGTTCCAAGTCTATACGGGTATCCATCCCCCTCTTTTCCTTCGCTACATCGACGACTGCATTGGTGCTGCCTCCTGCACGCATGCTGAGCTCGTCGACTTCATTAACTTTGCCTCCAACTTTCACCCTGCCCTCAAATTTACCTGGTCCATTTCTTACACCTCCCTCCCCTTTCTTGATCTTTCTGTCTCCATCTCTGGAGACGGCCTATCTACTGATATCTGCTATAAACCTACAGACTCTCACAGCTACCTGGACTATTCCTCTTCCCACCCTGTCTCTTGCAAAAATGCTATCCCCTTCTCACAATTCCTCCGTCTCCACTGCATCTGCTCTCAGGATGAGGCTTTTCATTCCAGGACGAAGGAGATGTCTTCCTTTTTTAAACAAAGGGGCTTCCCTTCATCCATCATCAACTCTGCTCTCAAACGCATCTCTCCCATTTCCCGCACATCTGCCCTCACCCCATCTGCCCGCCACCCCACTCGGGATAGGGTTCCCCTTGTCCTTACTTACCACCCTGCCAGCCTCCAGGTCCCAACGTATAATTCTCCGTAACTTCCGCCACCTCCAACGGGATCCCACTACCAAGCACATTTTTCCCTCCCCCCCACCCCCTTTCTGCTTTTTGCAGGGATCGCTCCCTATGCGACTCCCTTGTCCACTCGTCCCCCCCTTCCCTTCCCACCGATCTCCCTCCTGGCACTTATCCTTGTAAGCGGAACAAGTGCTACACCTGCCCTTACATTTCCTCCCTCACCACCTTTCAGGGCCCCATTCAGTCCTTCCAGGTGAGGTGACACTTCACCTGTGAGTCGCTGGTGTGGTATACTGCGTCCTGTGCTCCCGGTGTGGCCTTTTATATACTGGTGAGACCCGACGCAAACTGGGAGACCATTTCGCTGAACACCTACGCTCTGTCCGCCAGAGAAAGCAAGATCTCCCAGTGGCCACACGTTTTAATTCCATGTCCCATTCCCATTCTGATATGTCTATCCATGGCCTCCTCTACTGTCAAAATGAATCCAAACTCAGGTTGGAGGAACAACACCTTATATACCGGCTGGGTAGCCTCCAACCTGATGGCATGAACATTGACTTCTCTAACTTCCGTTAATGCCCCTCCTCCCCTTCTTACCCCATCCCTGACATATTTAGTTGTCTGCCTGTTCTCCATTTCCCTCTGGTGCTCCCCCCCCCCTCCTTTCTTTCTCCCGAGGCCTCCCGTCCCATGATCCTTTCCCTTCTCCAGCTCTGTATCACTTTCGCCAATCACCTTTCCAGCTCTTAGCTTCATCCCACCCCCTCCGGTCTTCTCTATCATTTTGCATTTCCCCCTCCCCCCACTACTTTCAAATCTCTTACTATCTTTCCTTTCGGTTAGTCCTGACGAAGGGTCTCGGCCTGAAACGTCGACAGCGCTTCTCCCCATAGATGCTGCCTCGCCTGCTGTGTTCCACCAGCATTTTGTGTGTGTTGTTGTTTGAATTTCCAGCATCTGCAGATTTCCTCATGTTTGATATTTTAATCAACATACATTCACATTGCAGCAAAAATACAATGTCATCAGAAAATTCTATACATTAACCTCTCAGGAGAATGCATCATCCTGTTAAATTAAAAAACTAACAGACTCCATTTATCCTTCAAACACAAACATGGCATGAACATTCACTTCTCTAACTTCTGTTAATGCCCCTCCTCCCCTTCTTACCCCATCCCTGACATATTTAGTTGTTTGTTTTTTTCTCTTTCTCTGCCCATCACTCTGCCTGTTCTCCATCTCCCTCTGGTGATCCCCTTCCCCTTTCTTTCTCCCGAGGCCTCCCGTCCCATGAACCTTTCCCTTTCTCCAGCTCTATATCCCTTTTGCCAATCACCTTTCCAGCTCTTACCTTCACCCCACCCCCCTCCGGTCTTCTCCTATCATTTTGCATTTCCCCCTCCCCCCAACTACTTTCAAATCTCTTACTACCTTTCCTTTCAGTTAGTCCTGACAAAGGGTCTTGGCCCAAAATGTCGACAGTGCTTCTCCTTATAGATGCTGCCTGGCCTGCTGTGTTCCACCAGCATTTTGTGTGTGTTGCTTCCATTTATCCTTCTTCACATAATGCTATAAGACTTCCATTTCAGGTCTGCCTAAGAAAACAAGCAAGTCCTGAACATCTTCCACAATAAGGCACCTGTGGTGCCGCAAATGGATCAACTTAGACTACTTCTCTCAATTTCTAGTCTGAAACATGAATAGATTCATAGTCAAAGAGGATTATCACTAAATTGAGGACAACATCCTAACAAAACTAAATTTAAATCAATTAAAAACACGTTTGGCTTTATTGTTTATAAAAAAGCATGACATTTTCAAGCAAGATACTGCACATGCCCACAACAGAAAACACAGGGAAAACTCAGCAGGTCAGGCAGTACTTATTATCTGATTGTCATCAACCATGGATTCTTTCTGAATCCATAGATGGTACATGACCTGCTAAACATTTCAAGCTTAAAATTCAAATGGGCTAAAATACCCTCAGCATTTAACTAAGAATTTGAATTGTTGTGTTATCAAAATGTATAGTCTTCTCCTTTGATTATGGCAGTCACTTTCAATACTTTGAGAACTCTATACTTTATAAAATTAGAAGAAAAGTCCTTGGAGACCGAAGGTCAACTCTTGCTTTTCCCTATTGCAGGAACTTGCCAGCCTTGTCTATATTGGGTGGACTGGGTTAAAATCAGTTCTCTGGTCTACATACTTGAATATAATGGAGTCTTGAATAAAAGTGCTGAAGCATCAATTTTATGATCAATATTTGTAGTTACTGTTGCTACCTTTGTCCTGGCGAAGGGTCTCGGCCCGAAATGTTGACTGCTCGTTTCCGCGGATGCTGCCCGACCTGCTGAGTTCCTCCAGCTTGTTTGTGCTTGTTGCTTTGACCCCAACATCTGCAGTGTACTTTCTGTTTGTAGAAGGCCTCTTTGAAGTATTTTATTTCTTCTATAAAAATTCTTCCAATATTGTAAGATCAAAAATTATAATCACATCTATCAATATGAATTCTCACTAGCTGAACAAAAAAATTAGTAGCCTACATTTTGCTACAAAATACAATTAGCCAAAAACAAATTGGTTATGAAGTTTTAGTGTTATGATGGAAAACATGAAACAGACAGCAACTTCTAGAATCTGTAAATAGGTGTCAAAATGCTATCTGTTTACTTTTACTGTTTTTTTCTCTGCATTGGGTATTTGTGTTTTGTAATGGGTTATTTAGGTTTCTTGTTTTGTGGCTGCCTGTAAGGAAACCAATTGCAAAGTTGTATAATGTATACATACTTTGATAATAAATGTACTTTGAACATTGAACTTTGAAAATGTACGAGATTAGACATAACTTATTTTCACACTCTAGTATAATTAATAAAGACAAGTCCTGATCAAATGCCATGTTTTCCTACTCCTGTTGAACCTTTGCTGCTTTTCTGTTGTTGATGCTTTCGTTGCAGGCTTTACAGCCCATAAGATATGCATAAAATGAACAACATGCCTCCAAGTACAAGATCACTTGGAGAGTTTTTTGAATAATAAATATGAGCATAAAAATCTAAAATTCCTGACTTTGTCTGGTCTTTTCATTGAGAGCTTTAGTACCATAGCCTTAAAGGGTTTCCATGATTTCCCAATGTTCAAAGCCCATGATAAATCATTATTTCATACTGTGTACATGTGACAGGCACTGCAGATTTTCGTTCCACTGAAATGAACATTGAAAGTAAAATTGCTACTGCAAGTTTTCAACAAATTTTATTCAACTTCTTTCAAAATGTACATAATTATTAATTTACTTGATTACAAAACATAATTGATAGGAAGAATCAAAACGATTCAATACAATACCAATAATAATGCTAAAATTCTTTTTAATAGAATATCTAGAATGGAAAAACATCCCCAAAGATAAATCCCTAAGATTTAAAGAAAAAATAATGTATGTGTGTGTGTGTGTGTGTGTGTGTGTGTGTGTGTGTGTGTGTGTGTGTGTGTGTGTGTGTGTGTGTGTGTGTGTGTGTGTGTGTGTGTGTGTAAAATAATTAAACTAAAACATAGAAATAAAAAGCATCAAAGTAGTGCTCATGGGTTCCATGTCCATTCAGAAATCAGATCGGAGAGAGGAAAAAGCTGTTTCTGAATCATTCATGCTTCTGTAACTTCTTCCTGACGGTAACAATGAAAGGAGGGCACAACCTGGGTGGTGGGAGTCCTTAATGATGGACACATCTTTTTGAGGCAGCCCTCCTTGATGATCAAGGAAGCAACAATGGCTAAAGATGACCAAAGATTAGTCAAAGTAAGATCTCCCCATGGTAAGCCATAAAGTGAAGTTGATGAGATTAGCAAGGAAATCAAAGTGCATGTGAATGGAGGCAGAGTCAGAGGTGGGATGAGCGGCGTTAAAATGCATTAAAATCCAGGGCAACAAAAAAGAAAAACCTCAAAACATCGTGTGTAATAAAGCTGAAAGAGTTTCAAAGAAAGCTAGGTTCCTTGAGATACCTGCCAGCTGATTTGTTCCCCTTCCTATTGAAACCTCATCTCTTATATGCTTTTGAACTGACTGACGTACATTGTAGAAAACTGAAGTTGTCATGTGCAGAAGCAGGGTTCTAGTTTTTCTTAGGAGAATTTGAGCAAAAGCACTTCTTGGAGAGCCTGAGGGGAAATGGCCTGGTATTTGGGAGGTGGGAAGGCTGACACATTCTAGCAGGGGGAGCAGGTGCAGAGCCAGGATAAAACTTTGAGGATGAGTAAAAAGTAACTAGAAATATAATAGGGATTGCTGGATTATGGAACACAGTCTAATGCCATCATTATTGAAACTGAAGATGGGGATTGTTTTAGTGCTGGGATTAGTGCAGGGATAGAGTTAAATATTTTACTGCAGGCTTACAATTCTCTGTTCTTTTTTTTTTGTGATTGTTTATCCCAAGAGTGCCTTTAAGAACAATGTGGTCCAAATTGCCCCTACAATGATCCAAAAAGAGTATTGCATGAGAAATGATATCATTACAGGCAACTTACTCCAATAAAAGTCAGTGTTCAATCACACAGTGCTGATAAAGAAATATGGTGTAATTCACTTTCTAGGCAACTTCTCCACAGGATGCTATTTTGCATACATCCCCACTGCATTTGACGAGGCAGAGAACTGATATGAAGTTTTTTATACAAAGCCATGAGTCCATAAAATACATTTAAAATGTAATATTGTTTGTTAAATTTAAATATGTTGATTAATATTTATCTTACATGTTATGATCTATTTAATAAGATGCAAATTAGGCATGCTGTCTTGTTGTTACTACTATCTGGGAGGAGATACAGGAGCCTGAAGACTTTACATTCAGTAACTCAGAAACGCCTTCTTTCCCTCCGTCATCAGAATTCTCAATGGTCTACTACCTCATTAGTTTTTATTCAGACTATTTATTTATGTTGTAAGCACTGTACTGCTGCTTCATGTCATCTAAAACGGTTATAATAAACCTGATTCTAATTCTGAATCTGTAACCACAAGTCATGATAAGAAACCTTTGCTAAAGTGGACAATATTGTCGCTGCATTAATTTGAAAGATTGATAATACACATGCTTCCACTGCAGCTGTTACCTTAAGCTAACTGGCAATGTGTGATGCAATTGTCAGAGAGCGCTCACACATACCTGCAGACTCCACAAAGCATCAGTATAGACTCCTCTCTTCCCCACTCAGGGGGTGCTGTGGCATGGAAACAGCTGCCAGCAGATATGTAAAAGAAGTCTGGATAGATACGTGAAAGAGAAGGGTATGGTGCAGATAGATGGGACTAGTAAATAAAATGGGTTGGCACAGAATTAAACAGGCCAAGAGGCCTGTTTCTGTGCTGTAGTGCTCTGTATCCTGAAAACAGCTAATCATGGTCCTCATCCGAGTTCTCTTGGGTAGTATGCATGGACTTGCTATGGAATTCAAATGCCTAATACCAGACTGCAGATTGGTCTATCTCCATGCCAACACACATTTTGAGCCAGTCTCTGAGAGGAAGCTGAGGTGCACTGAAACAAAAACAGTAGAATCCCGCTGGTTAAGCAGCATCTGTGGAAATAGAATCTCAGGCTGCGGTCTTCCAGTGTATCTGCTTTTGCTTCAGATTCCTGCATCTGCAGTTTGGATTCACCTCAAGAAAACATCACACCCCTACCTATTTCTCTTCATTTGCTCCGTCCTGCCACCCATCTCTCACTGTATTTCTTGCAGTTGAGAAGGTTCTCTCCTTATAACAAAACAGAGGATAGCTGCAGTGGCAAGCTGAGTTCAGAACCATCGTCGCAATAATGTAGCAGCACACGCGGTAAGGAATCATCTTACTACAATCAGTTCAAAAGGTATATGAGTTGTGCCTCTATGACCCTTCTACCTATCAGAAGTAAGTAGACAGTCTCCTCCAGCCGAGAAGGACCACTGCCCTGCTGCTGTTTGCTGCTTATGGCTAAATTAAGATGGACATTCAATGACCTTTGAATTTTTTCTGTGGATGGTTGAGGAACTGGAATTCAAGCGATAGGTTGAGGAAAGATGGTATTGAAAGAGAGGGTGAGTGTTTGCTGAAGCAGCATATCTGCATGGCACTGACCTTAATATATTCTACTGAGAGGTTCTTGTGATATTAACATGGCTATGCTAGCATAGTGGTTGAGTGGCACGGTAGCATAGTGGCCAGCACAATGCTTTACAGTCCTGACGACCCAGGTTCAATTCCTGCCACTGCCAGTGAGAACTTTGTACATTCTCCCCATGGCCATGTAGGTTTTCTCCAGGTGCTTTGGTTTCCACCCACAGTCTAAAGATGTACCGGCTGGTAGGTTAATTGGTGATTGTAAATTGACCCGTGATTACCAAAGCACCAAACATCATCTCCAACCTCACAGCAGAGCTCCCACCTGACGTGTATTTCAGTTATCAGCAGATAGCAGTCCAACTTCATTTTTCACAAATAGGGAAATGCACCTTCTCTCCTCTGCAACCTCTCTCTCCTTCATGTCTTTGTTGTTGCTGCTATACAGCTGTCATGGACTTTCCTGACTGAAAGTGCACAACTGTGCTAAATTCAATGTGTTCCCATTAGTAAACCCACTTTGGGGATAACACAAAATGCTCATGTGTTTTTGAATATGAGGAACAGATGCAATCTGATTTAAAGTCTTGTGTGTATTCTCATTAGGACAAGAAACTTTAAAATAAGCATTGTATTTTTCCTACAGAGATTAAAGTTTTTTATTTAAATTGTGCAGAACGCTCTTTCATATAATTGTACATTTGTATGGATGCTCGATGGGCCGAATGCCCAAATCTGCTCTGTCTTATGGTCTTACAGATATGGATCACCTTAAGCCAAAAATACAAGCTTAAGTTTTCTAACTGTCTCAAAGCCATAATCTGGTAAGAAGCAGTAAAAAAATAAATCAGAGAAGTTCCAGGTTAAATCTGCTATCTGCATTGAGTTAACCTATCTCAGCAGGGGACTTGGAATTGGCCTTGAAATCCCTCAGTTAAGGACAGGAAAGTAAGCAGGGTTCAGCTCCTGATCATTATCTGCTGACCTTACTGAAAGGTCACATGTGTGCAAATGCACCAGGGCAAAAAATGCTCAGCTGTGCTGTTTCTCATAAAAAAGCCTCAATGTCAACAGAGTAGAATATGTTTTTACAAGTTTATTTTATTTTAGAACATAAAAAAATAGTAGGAGTAAACTACTTGGCCCCCTTAAGCCTGAACTGCCACTCAATATAATCATAGCTGATCTATCCCAGACCTCATCTCTCCTTCTGTATCATTTCCCCTTGGCTTTCAATTCCCCGAACTTTAAAAAAAATGATCTACTTCTGTTTTAAATATCCCCAATGATTTGAAGCCACAGATTCCCAAGGTTCACCACTCTCTCCAATAAGTGGTTCCCATATATCTCAATTTTAATTGTTCACCTGCTAATCTTGTAACCATAACCCCATAATCAAGATTCACCCACTATTGGAGACATCCCAGCATCTATTCATTCATGGTCAAAACGTCATCAGAATTAGCAATCCTCCTATCATCTTTACATAAGCCTTCCAATTAGTGCAAAACTAGGGTGACATTTTGTGCTGGAGATGATACAACTCTAGGATAACATGAAAGAAGAGATCATTTAAAACTGAGGTGTATGGCATTTCTTACCATTGAGGGTAATGGCACTTTGGAATGCTCTGTCCAAGAAGGCTTGATCATTGGAGGTAAGGAGGAAGTAGGCAAATTACTGAAAGATTATGGAATTCAGGACTATGAGGAACTCATCCAGGAGAGGGGTTAGGGCCTGCAATAGTTTAGTGTTGATCATACAGAATGGTTTGTCAGGCTTGAGGGGGATATGAAAATGAAAAAAAGAACATTCACTATTAACAAAAGCAAACCCTTAATAATCTCCCTTAAACTGTTCCCCCCTCACCATAATGCTATATCCTTTAGAGTTTGACATTTCTACCCTGACTACCTGCCCACCCTATGCCTCTTTTAATTTTATATATTTCTATCAGGTACCCTTCAGCCTCTGACATTCCAGAGAAAACAATACATACAGTATAAGTCCAAACTCTCCATATCACTAATACTCTCTAATCCAGGCAACATCCTCATAAACATTCTCTACACATTCTCCAAAGTCTCCACATCTTCCCTGTACTGCTGTGACTAGAATTATATACAGTACTACAAATATAGCTTAACCAAAGCTTTATCCATCTGCAATATGACTTCTTTACTTTCATACTCAGCAGACCACTAATGAAGGCAAGTACATTGGATACCGTCCTTATCACTATTTGTGTTGTCACTTTCAGATAATGTATGGACATGCACTCTAAGATCCCTTATATATCAACACTCATAGAGTCACAGAAAACTATAGCACAAAAACAGGCCTTTTTGGCCCATCTAGTCCATGCCAAACTATTTTTCTGCTTAATCCCACTGACCTGCACTTGGACCATAGCTGGCTATATCCTTCTCATCCATATACCTATCCAAGTTTCTTTTAAATGTTGAAATCAAAGACTTCTAAGAGGCATGCCATTTACTGTATACTATCCTTTTGCATATGACCTCCTAAAGAGCTTCACATTATACTGGTATGGATTAAAGTCCATTTGCCATTTCTCTGCCCCCATTTCCAAATAATCTATATCTTGCTGAATCTTTTGGCAAACTTCAATATCCACAACTCTGTAAATCTTGGTGTCATCTACAAATTTATACCCACATTTATGATGAAATCTTATATATCACCAATAACAGAGATCCTACCACTGATCCTTGGTGAACACTATTTGTCACAGACCTCCAGACAGAACAACGCCCCTCCACTACTGCCCGCTGTGTTCTATAGCCAAGTCAATATAGAATCCCATTACAAAACCCTGCATGAAACCACGCTGACTATACCTAGTAAGTTTATGTATTTCCAGATGCAAGAAGATCCCATCAATTAGAATCTTCTCCAGTAATTTGCTTACCCTTAAGGGTCCAAGGAGGAAACACACCATTCTGGAGTCTCACTCGCAGTCATAGCAACCTGTGCCCCTGACTGGTCACTATTGGTCACCCAGTCCTTGACCTACCCTGATGTACAACAGAGGCAATCATAGTTGACTGATCTGGATGGAGGGGTAAGGTATTGAGATGGACTATTCATCTCCTATTGCCATGTGTTGATTCCAGGGATAAGAGGTTGCTTTCTGAACAGTTGGTGAACAGACTGGACTTGAGAGTAGACTTCAGCAGAGGGAAACCAGAGGTCATACTCATTGGAGGATCAGAGGTGGAGAGGGTCAGTAGCTTTAAATTGCCACGTGTCACTATCTCAGAGGACCTGTCCTCAACACATCATATAAATGTAATTACAAAGAAAACACAACAATGCCTCTATTTCCTTCAGAGTCTGCAGAGATTCAGCATGTCATCAAAAGCCTTGGCAAACTTCTATAGATGTATGGTGGAAAATGTATTGACTGGCTGCATTATGGCCTGGTATGGGAGCACTAATAACTTTGTGCATAAAATCCTACTAAAAGGTAGTGGATTCGGTCCAGTACATCATGGGTAAAGCCCTCCCAACCATTGAGCACATCTACATGTAATGTTGATGTACAAAATCTGCATCCATCATCAAAGATTCTCACCACACAAGCCATGCTCTTTTTCACTGCTGCCATCAGGTAGAAGGTGCAAGTGCCTCAGGACTCGCACTACCAGGTTCAGGAACAGTTACTACCCCTCAAATATCAGGCTCCTAAACAAAATGGGATAACTACACTCATCTGTTGAGATGTTTCCACAACCAATGATTGCACATTGCACATTAAGGGCTCTTTATCTTGTTATTTCATGCCTTTATTATTTATTACAATTTATTAATATTTGCATTTGTGTTAGTTTGTTTTTCATTGATCCTGTTTACATTTATTGTTCTATAGATTTGCTAAGTATGCCTGCAGGAAAAATAATTTCAGGGTTTTATGTGTTGATGTGTATGCACTCTGATAATAAATTTTATTTTGAACTTTGGACCAATATCCACTGGATTTTAGAAAACTGAGGAATGATCTTATTAGTATGTATAAAATTCTGTGGGTGCTTATAAGGATTGCAGAGAAAAGGTTTGCTTCTTTTGAGGAAATCTAGAGTGGGGAGCAGTGCTTAAGAATAACATATTCCTGTTTCACCTGTAGATGTGACAGAATTTAAGGGCAGCTTTTGGAACTCTTTAACACAGAGATACGTGGAGTCTCAGATGGATGACAGATAACTCATGGGTTACTGGAATTAGACAGAAAAATGGAGTTGAGGCAAAGATAAGATCTGCCACAATACTAAATGACAAAGCAGGCTTAACGATATTTAAAGATTTGCCATGAAAGTTCAAACGCAGGGCTATAATGACAGGTGACATGTGACATATACATATCTCCCACTATGCTAAATAAGCATTCATTTAAATGGTGCTCATGTCCTTGATAAACTAGAAGTGATTCCCATTCTGCCAGAGATGCCTTACGCCCATGTACGTACTTCTGACCTTTCCTGGTGCTTGTCTCTGGCAAGAGGGAATGAAGTTTACATCTCGTTTTCTCTTCTCTTACATAACTCTTCTGCCAAGAGTTTGAGAGACTGCTATTGTGTAGAAGTGATGAGTAATCTCCAGTAAGGAGAAATACTTAAAAGCTAAATACCAGTCTGGTCTTCACAGCTACAAAAAATTTGGTTCTTACTCACTTTGCAGTCTCAATGTTGTATGACAGGTTTACTGAGGCAAAATTTCAGGCATTGTTTTTCATTATGTTAGTGCAGGAGAGTTGATAGATAGGAGTTCCTCATGAGTGCCCTTCTCCTAGTGGCTTCAGTTCCAGGAAAAGATCTACAGTCTTGAAACCAAATTGCTTCAACACAAATATCTGTATGCACAGTCCCAGACAGAACCTGTGCACACTTCTGAAGTTTGTAAAAGGTTCAGAAATGTTTAATTGCACTATTACTTATAAGAAATAATCCAACAATTAGCCTAGTAGTTTCTAATGATTGGCATACATTGCCCTGAGGCTGAAGTCTTCTATACTGTTAAACATCATGTTCCTCTGTGTGAGGTCAAAGGGGATTACAAGGAGCATGTTGTTCAAAGTTTAAAAGTTCAAAGTAAAATTTACTATCAGTGCATACATGTCACCACATACAACCCTGGATTCTTTTTCTGCAGGGATACTTAGCAAATCTATAGAACAGTAACTGTAAACAGGATCAATGAACAACAAACTGTGCAAATGCAAATATAAATAAATTGCAATAAGTAAAGAGTAAAAATATAACAAGATAAAGAGTCCACAAAGTGAGACAATTGGTGTGGGAACTCCAGAAATAACTTCTACAATCTCCAATGGGATCCCATTACCAAGCACATCTTTCCCTCTCCCCACCCTCACACATCCTGCTTTCCATAGGGATCACTCCCTCTGTGACCCCCTTGTCCATTCATCCCTCCCAATTGATCTCCCTCCTGACACTTATCCTTGCAAGTGGAACAAGTGCTACACCTGCCCTTACACCTCCTCCTTCACCACCATTCAGGGCCCCAAGCAGTCCTTCCAGGTGAGGCGACACTTCACCTGTGAGTCTGTTGGGGTCATCCACTGTATCCGGTGTTCCCAGTGTGGCCTCCTGTATATCCATGAGACCCAGCGTTGATTCGGAGACCACTTCGCTGAGACCTACACTCCGTCTGCCAGAAAAAGTGGGCTCTCCCAGAGGCCAACCATTTTAACTCACCTCCCATTCCCTTTACAACATGTCAGTCCATGGCTTCCTCTAATGTTGTGATGAGGGCACACTCAGGTTGGAGGAACAGCACCTTATATCTGTTTGGGTAGTCTCCAACCTGATGGAATAAACATCAATTTCTCGAACTTCTGGTGCATTGCTTCCCCTCCCCTCCACCATTCCCCATTTCCATTTCTTTCTCTCACCTTATCTCACCTGCCCATCATGCCTCTCTGGTGCTCCTCCACCTTCCCTTTCTTCTATGGCCTTCTGTCCTCTCTTCTCCACCCCTTTATCTCTCTCACCAATCGACTTCCCAGCTCTTTACTTCACTCCTCCCCCTCCAGGTTTCACCTACCACCTACTACCTTGTATTTCATCCTGCCCTCCCTTCACCTTCTTACTCTGACTTCTCATCTTTTTTTCTCCAGTTCTGATAAAGGGTCTCGGCCCGAAGCGTCAACTGTTTACTCTTTTTCATTGACGCTGCCTGGCCCGCTGATTTCTTCCAGCATTTTGTGTGTGTTGCTTGGATTTACAGCATCTGAAGATTTTCTCCTGTTTGTGAGTGTAGTTAACCCCTTTTTGTCAAGAGCCTCATGGTTGAGGGGTAGTTCTTGAACGTGGTGGTGCAAGTCCTGAGGCACCTGTACCTTCTACCTGATGGCAGCAGCAAGTAAAGAGGATGGGCTGGGTGGTGAGGTTCTTTGATAATGGATGCTATTCTTCTATGTCAACGCTTCATATAGATGTGCTCAATGGTTGGGAGGGCTTTATTCTTGATGTATTGGAATTGTACATAATTTTTACATCATTTTCTTGTGCAGAAATTGCAGTGCTGTTGCCAAATAAGCACGCACTGTACACATTCTACACGGACTGTCATCATTTTCTACACAGAACAATGGTTATGGTTGTTAGATAGATTACAAAGCAATGCATTTCATTGTATGCTGTGATGTTTCAATGTACATGTGACAAATAAAGCTAATCTTTAACCTTTAAAATTTACTGAGATGGCATAACGTACACACTCCTCATCGGAAGTGTGTTTGCCTACCTTGGACATCATTTTCAATCAGGTGATATTGTGAAGTCTGACAAACAAGCTGCACAAAGCCCAAATCATATCCCTCATCAGCGAAGGGGCATTCCTCTGTCAGTCTGAGCGTGAGTGTTAATGTTTGCCTCACACAAACATTAGTCTCAGTGCACTGACTGCCTCATTCAGCTCATTACACTTTCTAGAAAGTTCACACTTGTCTGCTGTTCAGCCTTCCTGCATCTTCCATATTCTTTTCTCCCATGCATTCTTGTAATTGTATTATACATTTGTGACCTTTTCACATTTATTTTTTAAACAGATACATAATTTCAATTGTATTGCTGTCAAAATGTGGGTGTTTGTCTGATAATAAATATTAGAAAAGACACCAACAATTACACAGTACATCACCATGGAAGTATGCAATGGGACAATGAGGGAAGCCATACAAGGAAAGCCGAAGGCTTTAGCTGTCTTCACTGACGTCACTATAATAGCTTATTAAATGCATAGCAATCTTGTCAATCTTAAGTATTTCACACAAACCATTTTACAAATTACATCAGGAATGAAAAAAAAAACATTTTTGGTACTTGTTAAACATTTTTAAACATTGAGCATCTTTTGGATCAGAATTTCCTGAAATTTCTTGGGTAGCACGATTCTTGGGTAATTTTATTAGTGAATTTGGAAGAGATTGTGTTAATGAGAGAAGTATGCACAACTGCTTCATTATTTCATTTACTACAGAGACGGAGGGGCTTTTTCTTCCTTGATAGCAAAGACAGCGTGCCTTAAGCTTTAATTTAAATGCAAATTAATTGTGTAACTTCTTGAGAAACAAGCCCACTTCATACAAACTGCCAGATTATGCTTCTAGGTCAATAATGAAATTAGTACAAGCTTCAGGCAAATAATACTTGCCCATTATATCCTTTTCTGGCAATCTTTCTTATAGCAATCTCTCTGTACGAGCTCTAGAAACATAGAAACATAGAAAATAGGTGCAGGAGTAGGCCATTCGACCCTTCAAGCCTGCACCGCCATTCAGTATGATCATGGCTGATCATCCAACTCAGAACCCTGTACCTGCTTTCTCTCCATACCCCCGATCCCTTTAGCCACAAGGGCCATATCTAACTTCCTCTTAAATATAGCCAATGAACCGGCCTCAACTGTTTCCTGTGGCAGAGAATTCCACAGATTCACCACTCTCTGTGTGAAGAAGTTTTTCCTCATCTCGGTCCTAAAAGGCTTCCCCTTTATCCTTAAACTGTGACCCCTCGTTCTGGACTTCCCCAACATTGGAAACAATCTTCCTGCATCTAGCCTGTCCAATCCCTTTAGAATTCTATACGTTTCAATAAGATCCCCCCTCAATCTTCTAAATTCCAGTGAGTACAAGCCTAGTTGATCCAGTCTTTCTTCATATGAAAGTCCTGCCATCCCAGGAATCAATCTAGTGGACCTTCTCTGTACTCCCTCTATGGCAAGAATGTCTTTCCTCAGATTAGGGGACCAAAACTGCACACAATATTCTAGGTGCGGTGTCACCAAGGCCTTGTACAACTGCAGTAGAACCTCCCTGCTCCTGTACTCAAATCCTTTTGCTATGAATGCCAACATACCATTTGACTTTTTCACTGCCTGGTGTACCTGCATGCCCACCTTCAATGACTGGTGTACAATGACACCCAGGTCTTGCTGCACCTCCCCTTTTCCTAATCGGCCACCATTCAGATAATAATCTGTTTTCCTGTTCTTGCCACCAAAGTGGATAACCTCACATTTATCCACATTAAATTGCATCTGCCATGAAATTGTCACCTAACCTATCCAAGTCACCCGGCATCCTCTTAGCATCCTCCTCACAGCTAACACCGCCGCCCAGCTTTGTGTCATCCGCAAACTTGGAGATGCTGCATTTAATTCCTTTGTCTAAATCATTAATATATATTGTAAACTGGGGTCCCAGCACTGAGCCTTGCGGTACCCCACTAGTCACTGCCTGCCATTCTGAAAAGGTTCCATTTACTCTCAACTCTTTGCTTCCTGTCTGCCAACCAATTCTCGATCCACATCAATACCATACCCCCAATACCGTGTGCTTTAAGTCTGCACACTAATCTCCTGTGTGGGACCTTGTCAAAAGCCTTTTGAAAATCTAAATATACCACATCCACTGGCTCTCCCCTATCCACTCTACTAGTTACATCTTCAAAAAATTCTATAAGATTCGTCAGACATGATTTTCCTTTCACAAATCCATGCTGACTTTGTCGATGCTTTCACCTCTTTCCAAATGTGCTGTTATCACATCTTTGATAACCGACTCTAGCATTTTCCCCACCACCGATGTCAGACTAACCGGTCTATAATTCCCCGGTTTCTCTCTCCCTCCTTTTCTAAAAAGTGGGGTTACATTAGCCACCCTCCAATCCTCAGGAACTAATCCAGAATCTAAGGAGTTTTGAAAAATTATCACTAATGCATCCACTATTACTTGGGCTACTTCCTTAAGCACTCTGGGATGCAGACCATCTGGCCCTGGGGATTTATCTGCATTTAATCCCTTCAATTTACCTAACACCATTTCCCTACTAACATGTATTTCCCTCAGTTCCTCCATCTTACTAGACCCTTGGTCCCTTACTATTTCCGGAAGATTATTTATGTCCTCCTTAGTGAAGACAGAACCAAAGTAGTTATTCAATTGGTCTGCCATGTCCTTGTTCCCCATGATCAATTCACCTGTTTCTGACTGTAAAGGACCTACATTTGTCTTGACCAATCTTTTTCTTTTCACATATCTATAAAAGCTTTTACAGTCAGTTTTTATGTTCCCTGTCAGCTTTCTCTCATAATCTTTTTTCCCTTTCCTAATTAAGCCCTTTGTCCTCCTCTGCTGGTCTCTGAATTTCTCCCAGTCCTCAGGTGTGCCACTTTTTTTTGCAAATTTATATGTTTCTTCTTTGGACTTGATACTATCCCTAATTTCCCTTGTCAGCCATGGGTGCACTACCTTCCCTGGTTTATTCTTTTGCCAAATTGGGATGAACAATTGTTGTAGTTCATCCATGTGATCTTTAAATGCTTGCCATTGCATATCCACCGTCAACCCTTTAAGTATCATTTGCCAGTCTATCTTAGCTAACTCACGTCTCATACCTTCAAAGTTACCCTTCTTTAAGTTCAGAACCTTTCTTTCTGAATTAACTATGTCACTCTCCATCTTAATGAAGAATTCCACCATATTATGGTCACTCTTACCCAAGGGGCCTCGCATGACAAGATTACTAACTAACCCTTCCTCATTGCTCAATACCCAATCTAGAATGGCCTGCTCTCTAGTTGGTTCCTCAACATGTTGGTTCAGAAAACCATCCCGCATACATTCCAAGAAATCCTCTTCCTCAGCACCCTTACCAAATTGGTTCACCCAATCTATATGTAGATTGAAGTCACCCATTATAACTACTGTTCCTTTATTGCACACATTTCTAATTTCCTGTTTAATGCCATCCCCAACCTCACTACTACTGTTAGGTGGCCTGTACACAACTCCCACCAGCATTTTCTGCCCCTTAGTGTTATGCAGCTCTACCCATATCGATTCCACATCCTCCAGGCTAATGTCCTTCCTTTCTATTGCGTTAATCTCCTCTCTAACCAGCAATGCTACCCCACCTCCTTTTCTTTCCTGTCTATCCCTCCTGAATATTGAATATCCCTGGATGTTGAGCTCCCATCCTTGGTCACCCTGGAGCCATGTCTCTGTGATCCCAACTATATCATATTCATTAATAACTATCTGCACATTCAATTCATCCGCCTTGTTACGAATGCTCCTCGAATTGACATACAAAGCCTTCAGGCTTGTTTTTACAACATTCTTAGCCCTTATACAATTATGTTGAAAGTGGCCCTCTTTGCTTTTTGCCCTGGATTTGCCTGCCTGCCACTTTTACTTTTCACCTTATTACTTTTTGCTTCTACCCTCATTGTACACCCCACTTGTTCCCATCCCCCTGCCACATTAGTTTAAAGCCTCCTGAACAGCAGTAGCAAACGCTCCCCCTAGGACATTGGTTCCAGTCCAGCCCAGGTGCAGACCGTCCTGTTTATACCGGTCCCACCTCCCCCAGAACTGGTTCCAATGCCCCAGAAATTTGAATCCCTCCCCCTTGCACCATTTTTGATGCCACGTATTCATCTGAAATATCCTCCTATTTCTACTTTGACTAGCACGTGGCACTGGTAGTAATCCAGAGGTTTGTGGTCCTACTTTTTAGTTTATCTCCTAACTCCCTAAATTCACCTTGTAGGACCTCATCCCGTTTTTTACCTATATTGTTGGTACCTATGTGCACCACGACCACTGGCTGTTCACCCTCCCATTCCAGAATGTCCTGCAGCCGCTCAGAGACATCCTTGACCCTTGCACCAGGGAGGCAACATACCATCCTGAAGTCTTGTTTGCGGCCGCAGAAACACCTATCTATTCCCCTTACAATCGAATCCATTATCACTATAGCTCTCCCACTCCTTTTCCTTCCCTCCTGTGCCGCAGAGCCACCCATGATGCAATGAACTCGGCTGCTGCTGCCTTCCCCTGCTGAGACATCTCCCCCAACAGTATCCAAAACAGTATATCTGTTTAGGAAGGAGATGACCTCAGGGGACTCCTGCACTACCTGCCTACTGCTACGCTGTCTAGTGGCCACCCCTTCCCTTTCTGCCTGTGTAGCCTTTACCTGCAGTGTTGCCAACTCACTGAACATGCTATTCACGACTTTCTCAGCATCGCGGATGCTCCAGTATGAATCCAATCGCAGCTCCAGACGCTCAATGCGGTCTGCCAGAAACTGCAGTTGGACACACTTCCTGCACACATAGTCGTCAGGGACACTGGAAGTATCCCAGATTTCCCCCATGCTGCAGGATGAACAAACCATGGGGCCAATCTCAGCTGTCATGACCTACCCAATACTTGCCTCAACTTTTGAAACTTTCTCCTTTGAAAGGAACTTACCCAGCCTTACCTCACTTGGAGTGAAGCTCGTCCTCAGCCTCTTCTCGTCGAAGCCTCTCGAGTCAAAAACCTCAAATCTCCACTCCTTCACTGGCCCACTCACTCACTGGCCACTTTCCACAGAAATACTTCAAAAATAAAAAAACACTTCAAAAATACTCTAGAAATACTTCAAAAATAAAAACTATCCAGATGCTTTCTTCTCTCCATTATTTTAACCTGCTATAACTTTCATGAATCACTTTATTTAAATCATGTAATTGCAGGAACATTACTAAACTCTACTGCATGGACTTTCCTGTTTCTGAATAGAAAATTATCATATTTTATTTATTTAGGAATATCAAAGTTTAATGTAAATTTTATTAGCGAAATATATATATGTAACCATATACAACCCTGAGTTTCATTTTCTTGTGAACATACTCAAAACATCAATTGATTAATAACTGTAACAGATTCAATGAAAGCCCGTCCAACTAGGGCGTGCAACCAGAGTGCAGAAGACAATAAACTGTGCAAATACAAAAAGAAGAATCAATAATTATAAATAAATAAGCAAACATTGAAATAATACATATTGAAAACATGAGATGAGGAGCCCTTGAGAGTGAGTCTATTGGTTGTGCAAACATTTCAATGATGAGGTAAGTGAAGTTGAGTGAAGTTATCCCCTTTGGTTCAAGTGGCTGATGGGTGACAGGTAGTAACTGTTCCTGAACCTGCTGGTGTGAGTCCTGAGGGTCTTGTACGTTCTTCCCATTGGCAGCAGTGAGAAGACAGCATGTCCTGTGTGGTGGGTTCCTTAAAGATGGATGCTGCTTTCCTGAGATAGTGCTTCATGTAGATGTGCTCAATAATGGGAGGTCTTCACCTGTGATGGACTGGGCCATATCTACTACTTTTTATGGGATTTTCCATTCAAGGGCATTGGTGTTTCTAAAGCAAGCTGTGATGCAGCCTGCTGTAGAATATGTTTGAGAAAACAACAATGATAATAGCCTTGTTGCTGCCACAACTTCGCTAATCAAATTATTGATATACTCAAGCAATTCCCACTTTGCCTGGACTAATCCCAAAGTATTTTGCAGAACACAGCTGGAATTCAAACTGATTACAATATGCCGTACTTGACAATGTGACATTTATACATGATCGGCCCACAGCCACAGATTACATATGACAAGGAGGAAGTGAGGAGACAAGGTCAGTTGAGCTAATGGCTCCAATCTTGGTAATGAAACATTCTATCAGCTCTTTGTAATCATTGGGAATTGTAGGTAAAAGGGAAATCAGGTTGCTACTGAACATTTGCATGAACATAATATGAATGGTGATCATATCAGCAGTGAATTTCCTTGAGCGTTCTCCAGCAGGGGAACAGAGGAAGCGCCATAAAACTCATGTAATAAGCTAAAGTGAGCATTTGGAATATTTCTCCTGGGGTTCTGATAAAGCTATGTTCAGAGATTGGAATAATGATGTGGAATTTGAAGATCACAAACCATGAGTCAAAATGTTACATGTTGATTAGTGTATTTCCAAATTGTACATCAAAATATGAACTCATAGATTCACTCCAACACTCCATCACTCATTGCATAGGATAGGTGCATACTGTAGTTCAATCATGTAGTTTCTTTTGAGATTTCCTATCTCCTTTTGTAACTTAATTTAAGTCATATTTCTGGGAGTTCTGCCAAGATACGAGTACACAACTGGGAGAAGAAATTCCAAGTCAGCCAGTCTCTATCAAGAAAATCATGTTGGAAGAACACATTTAAATTCAACCACTAATTCAGCAATAAAAGAAATGGCAATGGGAACAGTGCCATCAAGTGACTTTTGTCTCAGCATTTTAATTATGAGCACTAACCTTCTACCTCCACATTTTTATAAAAAAGCATATTCATCATTCAAACAAACAATTTTCACACTTGTGTTGACCACAGAATGATTCTTCAATCACTCTTTATAAACCTGCATGAAAATCAGATTTTCTCACTTATAATTTCTGGTCATGTTCCTCTTTATGAATTACACTATCTTTGTGTTTTCAAAAACAATTTTCTAATTTAATGAATAACAAATTTAATTTGCATTAAGAACACAGCTGCAATTTGTTACCAATCAATGCCAAGGTGATATTCCATTGGTTGGTTAAACAATAAATATTTGAAGCATTTTCAGAATCTGTGATACATAAAGCACTAATCAAAAATGCCCTCCAGCAGAAATAAATAAAGAATTCAATTCCACTGTGGTCAATGCAATGGATCTGAAAGTGCCAAAAATTCTTTGATGAACACCCAAACAATAAAATGCACCAGCACACAACAAACCAATGTCAAAATCGACAAAAATATTCTAAATTGCCAAGTAACTTAAGTTTAGGAAGCACTTCAAACAGAACCCAGTTACCAAAAACTGATAATTACTGGGACAAAACTGTAAACCTTCCAGAAACTGAACTCGTCAGAGCTACAGCCCTTCTTAAACATTCCCAGCATGTATATATACAGTCCAGAAGATTCATCAATCCATCAATCTGCTCCCTCTATTTCTATTTGCCACCAGCTCACGTCATCTATTAATTTCCTGTGTGATAAACAAAGTAGCAAAATTTGACGTGGGGGAAAAACCTGGAATATTCTAGAATATTCCTCTCAGATCCTTGAAAACGATTATGAAAAGTGGCAATGCTATCAGCAATGCCAAAATGAAGATGCGGTCTTGTAATATCAGAGAGATAGTTCAGCTTATTAAAGAAGTACTGCTATCTTTACAAGTACCAATGCCAACAACCTTTGTGCAGCCTTGACAACAGAGATAATAAAGTAATAATAGTTATGCAAGTTATAGTGTTTTAGAGATGTACAGTACAATATATGATACGCAGAAAATGCTTCGTTTGGTTCTGTGACATAGTTACCCAATTTCTATATATCCATTCTCACTGGCAAAATAATAAATGAATTTGCATTGTCACTTTTGGTTTGCTCTTACATTAAATCTGTAGTTAATCTTCCAGAGAAAAGTTACTGAATTTATCAGGTATATAATGTTGAAAAAAAACACTGTGCTCAGGCATACTTCTAACATACTTCTGGCTCATGGCTTCAGAGCAAGGTTTCCCAGCACTTAGGTTTGATGGTGTATGGATCCAGCACTGCATAAAACTTAATCTGCAAGCATTTCTTTTATGCCTCTCTGCTTTCAAGTATGTACACATTTTCCGATTCTTTTCTCTAGACATTTAAAATTCTAACCATTATGGAACAGCTAATTTTTACATTTATCAGGTATACGATACACAGTTCTACCAACAATGGAAGAGACAAGGAATTATTTTTTAAAAGCAGGAATTTAAATATCTCTTTGTTATAAGATTTAAGCATATTTAGCAATGGAAATCATTTCATTGAAATCACCCGTTTAATTGTTTGGTTAAGACATTAATAAAACAATGTTGCATATTCCTGCTTGAGGAACTAAATCCAAAGTTTGTCTCCCCAGTGTGCTGGCCAAGATTTATCTCTCAATCACCAACACTGAAACAAAACCATTTGATCATTTTTGCATTGTATTGCAATTCATAAATTGTACCCAAAATGGCTACCATCTAATAGTGATCACACTTCAAAATTATTTGCTTTGTTACCAAGGACTTGGGGACTTCCTAGTGTCATGAAAAGCATTCCATAAATATAACTCTCTTTGTGCCTTGTTGCCTTTTAAATTAGCCGTAGTGCAATTAGACAGCAGACTTATTTAGGTTGAAATATCATGGAAAGGTTAGATGTAAAGGTATGTTTTTCAGTTTTTCTCAATTGCTTTACCATTTATTTCATCAATGACCATATGCTTGATAAACATTTCCCCCAACTGTTGAGGATTAATGGTGTCTTTGCCCAGCACTAACATTACATGCAATGGTTTGTTCAATGGGAATAATCCAAGTGAGAGACTTGGAAACCAGAATAGGTAACAATGGAATATGAAATATGAAGTAAGTCCAACTGTATTGGAGGTTTTGTACTTCCCAAACCATATCCACTTTTGTAACAGAGGCTCCTAACTCCTGCCTTAGAAGATTTTAGTGTTATTTTGTTCTTTTCTCAACATCCAATGACAATTTCAAATTTCATAATAAATGTCACCCTCCATCATCCTTCTTCCCATCTCATAAGTCATATCCTCTCTTCAGCTACTTACACAAATCCCCTATTCCTTATCTATCCACGAAGGGCTAAGCTATCAGATGCTAGCAATATACTTTGGAATTCTTCTTCTCTCCATTTTAAAGATCTTAAAATTGACCTCTGAGATGGAAATTTCAATTATAAAATAGGAGCGGAATTAGACCATTTGGCCCATCAAGTCTGGTCCGCAATTTCATCATGGCTGATCCAATTTTCCTTTCAGCCATGATTATCCTTCCAAACATCTTTGCTGATCGTACTCTTAAAGTAATATAATTCAACCACAATAAAGGCACCATACCTTTTTGGTCCCTTCCTTTTATCCCTCTTCTGTTTGCTTAATTGAAAGCATAAAATTTCATTCACTAACTACTAACCAAACAAGTATAGGCATCATGTGTCCAAGAACCCACATACAGTAAATATGTTTTTAATCTCAATAAATTCCATTGACTAGGGAAAATTTGTCTGTTGATTAGCATTGCTTAATATTAACTTTAAAAATGTAGTCTAAAATAAACCTGTTAAAATTAGAAGATCAGGGAAATAAAATAAAGACATTTTGAACAATGGAAAGAAAAGACCAAAAAAAGTGAGCAAATTCACTATTTTCTTCAAGATAATTAAGAATTGATACTTCAACATTTAATCATTAACTATTATTTATGTTTGTACTTTAAAATTCTTAAAAATTATTCTCTGTTGTAATTGTGTAGTCTTTCATGTCCAGTAACAATCACTGCTGTTTAATGGAAATTACCAAGGAAATACAAATAGAAAAATTCCTTTCAAATGAATTGTAGTATCTGTATATTTTATATAATGAATTAAGGATAAAGAGATTATAATCATTGTTACGAAAAACACAACTTGCTGGAACAATATAGAGATTGTTATCAAATAAAATATACTGAATGAGATTTTGCACCCATCTGAACAGCAAAGCTATCACTGTTATTGAGGAATAAACCAGGCAACAATATTCAGCATCCTCACATGCAAAGTTAAAAGTAAACATCTGGATCTTGCTATCTGAGTTGTCCTTCTCTTTTATAAGTTTCGATCTTTTGGTATCATGCCAACTACATGCAATTAAAACACATGAAAGGCAAGAATTGTAGTAATGGTCATTGATAAACCTTACAAATGCTGGAAAACCTACAGCCTCCCCACTTAAGCGTGCATGATTTCTTAACAGTATAATTGCCCAGAAATTCTAAAAGTCGCGGAGAAGGATGCCAAGGACGATCTCAGATGTTGGTCCTCTGCCAAACACTGGTCAGACTTGAAACCCAAAGCAGTATGTGCAACAAATCTGCAGCTGAAAATGCGCCACACAGAACTACATTCTGAGGCTGATCCCCAGAGCCCAGTCTCAGACCCAATGAAATGTTTTCAGTTCCTGAATCAGACTCTGTGTTGTGAATTGAAAAGACGTACCTGTTCAAACAGGCTGTGGGGTGCAATGTTGTAGGTTTCTGATGGTGATAAATTGTCAAACAAATGCCTAAAAAAGTTTTGGGAAGATGCAGAATTAGTGAATAGTAACTGCCTTGTGTTTGCATAAAATGATCATTGATTCAGGGCCATTAACTTTCTTTGCCATTTTCAAGTTACTATGCAATTTTCTTGGATGTGTAATCAATGATAACAGGTTTGGAGCTTTGTGTAAAGTATACATAAAGTAAATGTAAACTTAACTTGAGTTGGTTTGTGAATTGTGACTTGATTTCTGAATATATGCATTATTATCTATTTAAGTTATTAATATTTTAATATAGTATACATGCATAATCAGAATCAGGTTTATTATCACTGACATGTGTCGTGAAATTTGTTAACTTAGTAGCAGCAGTACAATGCAATACATGATAATATGGAAGGAAAAAAATAAATCAATTACAGTAAATATATATACAGTATGTGTATTGAATAGATTTAAAATAGTGCAAAAACAGAAATAATATTTTAGGGGGGTTCTCAGTAATGTTAACTGCTAAAGCTAATAAAATGGCTTCTCTGTTGTACTTAATGAAATGTTATGTTATGTAATGTTAACTGATAAGGTAATGTCTCTCTGTAGCTGCGATGTTTGGGTTATAACTACAGATAACAGGGAACTAACCAATGGAAGACATTATTCTATCTTGTATGTGTGGGAACTGGGTGAGTGCGGAGACTTTACGTCGAGGAGAGGAGAAGAGGAAGGACGCGTGTGGAGTGCACTTGTAGACCACCAGATGTGGTCCCAGCCGAGGGTCGACCGAGTTTGGAGGAGATCAATTGGTGGAAAATAGACCTGGTTCCGTGAGCTCCAATGAATTTTATTTGTGCACACTGTTTAAAACCAAATAAAGTGTCGCCTTTTTCTTTACTCTTTTGTTTCTCTACTAACCCCATAGCCACAGCAAGAGTTATAAAGTGTAATTATTTAATTGCATATTGTGGACTATCTGATATTTTGCATCATGGGTTTGTACTGGGGTACATTACACAGCATCTACGCAAACGTGAGCACACAGTTTGGCGGGGCACTCGGCAGTTTCCCCTAGAAGAGCGGGAGTTGATTGAGCCAAGTGTTACAATATATATTTTTTAAAAGTGAGGTAGTGTTCATGGGTTCAATGTCCATTTAGGAATTGAACGGCAGAGGGTAAGAAGCTGTTCCTGAATCGCTAAGTGTGTGACTTCACCCTTTTGTACCTCCTTCCTGACAGTAACAGTAACAGGGCGTGCCCTGGGCGATGGGTTTCCTAATAATGGACTTTGCCTTTCTGAGGTAACGCTCCTTGAAGATGTCTTGGATACGATGAAGGGTAGGTCTCAAGACGGAGCTTTCTGATTTTACTTTTTGTAGCTTCTTTAGGACTTGTGCAGTAGCCCCACCCCCATACCAAGCATTGATGTAGCCTGTCAGGATGCTCTCCACGGTATATCTATAGAAATTTTCGAGTGTTTTAGGTGACAAACCAAATCTCTTCAAACTCCTAATGAATGCATACATTAAGGGTATTTGTTCTTTTTGTGTATATTTGTTCTACATGACATTCTTTATTTGTATTGCCAACACTTGGCAACACCAGGACATTTTAATTACAGTTATTATTTTTACAGTTGCGTGTATTAGTCAATAGAAGCAGGTGTATTATCAACAGCATATCCTTTAAAGTTGGAGTTAAAATATTTGGATTTTATGCGGCTTTGGCAGAAATCAGAAACAAATATTTCCTTAGCTGGATTAAAATGTGCTCGATGGAGTTCTTGTTTTTGGCTTATGTTAGAAATGTGGTGTCAAGTAACAATAATGTGCTATGTTAGTGCATATGTGGCAGTTAGAGAATGTTCAGTAATAAATACCAGCGTAGTAGAAATGAAAATTGATATCATGAAGGTGCTGAAAAGCCAACAAAATTGCATTTTTAAACATAGTCCATCTTATATTAAGATCATGGCCTTGACATTTACTCTCAACATGTACCTGGGCGACAACATATCCATCACTCTTTGGTAAGAGGTTTGGGGGAGGGCTACTACACAGGATGGTAAGAAGTGACAAAAACTTGTAAAATTAGTCAGCTCCATCACAGGTACTAGCCTCTGTAGCGTCCAAGACACCTTCAAGG